>NC_072819.1:35282011-35582011 GCF_027744805.1 Dunckerocampus dactyliophorus | reverse complement strand
GCCATCATACGTCTTATGAGGATTGGTCAAAGTGGAAGGTGAACAACACCAGCTGGAGCACCTTTTCCTTCTCTGACAGTTCAGACTGCAAAAGTCTAATGACAACTGGTGTTCTAGTGGACATGTTTATTATGCACCATAAAATGAATGTGCTGTGTAGTCCAATCTTCCCTCTGCCCACTCATTGCACCATCTCAGCCTGGCACTATAATTATGATTGATTTGGGTCTCGGACATGCACACTTGGCGGCTCTGGACCAGTCATGGCTAAATGGTTTAAAAGCATTGATTTGCCTGAATTACAACAGGGCATGAGACCTCTCAACTGTCTCGGGTGCTGGATGTGCAAGAGTGTGAGTTGGGAAATGTGAGGGGTAAAGACAAATCTCACCTCCACATATCATAACACTTGGCTTTCCTCTCGGTTTATACCACCGCCTGCCCAGAACTCCCCCTCAAACCCCCACCATGTCCATCCCATCGATTTGCCCCATAAAAGGTGTTTAATTCAATCAAGAGGAAAGAGAGTGCCTGTTTTCTGGGTCCCTGTCGATAGCTGTATAATCAGTTTGAGTGGGCCAAGACCTCCCTTCCTCTGTCTCACTCTCTTTCTCACATGCTCACAACCTATTTTCCACCAAACTGAGCTCACCAAAGAATCCGACAGGGTAAGGTGGTTTGACTGTAAATAAATAGTGTGAAATCAAGATGAATGATATCACAATGAAATTAAAAAAAAACAAACAAACAGGAACATCCGTCCATCTCTCCATTTTCTATACAGCTTGTACTCATTAGGGTCATGGATGAGCTGGAGTCTATCCCAGCTGACTTTGAGTGATAGGTGGGCTACACCCTGGACTGGTCGCCACTCAATCACAGGGCACATATAGACAAACAAACCGAGAACCATGTGACAAATAGCAATGGAGTAGAGATGTGCGAGTCATGAATGAGTCATTAAAACATTTTACTGAATCACGGATGATTGTCTCTGTTAACTCGTTCACTTACTCACCCCTGCTACTGTACACTACTGCTACTGCTACTGCTACTGTAAGAGCCAGGCGGAGTGATGAGCCACGCTTGGTGCCACCTGCCAATTACTAATGTTTCTTAAAGGAAAACTACACTTTTTTTGGGGAATTTGCCCATTATCCACAATCCTGATGCGAGACATGAACACGTCTTTCTCTTTTCTGTGCATTCTAAAGATATAAAAACAGCTCAAAAGAGTTTGCTAAGAATGCACGTAATGGGAAACACTTATTCTGCCTATAAGGCTTTCTGAAAAAACTCCAAAAGCGCCCCATTAACATACAGTATAATGTGACGTGCATATTAACCAAGCTACAGCAACATTGTTATTATGATTACCTCCACCAAGGGCAGCGTAAAGTGCAAGCGAAGCGTGCAGGAAAGAAGTTCTGGTGATGCTTTAAAGGACCACAATGCGGTAAAACACTGTAAGTATTACATGTTATCATGAATGTACCTGTAAGTATTACATGTTATCATGAATGTACCTGTAAGTATTACATGTTATCGTGAATGTACCTGTAAGTATTACATGTTATCGTGAATGTACCTGTAAGTATTACATGTTATCATGAATGTACCTGTTACTACATGGTTACAGCATGTATATAAAACAATAAAACCTTGTTGGAGGTTTTTGGAGGTGTTTTAATAGCAGTCTTTGGGGGCGGCATTGGTGTGTCCCATTATGTGCAGTAATGAGCTTCCTCTTATTATCTGTTTTTATATCTTTAGAACACACAGAAAAGAGAAAGAAAAGTGTGTTCATGTCATATAAGGATTGTGGATGATGGGCAAAATTCCCAAAAAAGTGCAGTTATCCTCCTTTTCATCACTTTGGTGCAGGATTATTTTCTCCTGAGCCGTTGTGTTGCCACACCTCTCCTCCCCCATCATTGACCTCCTTTACAAAGCATTTCCACCTTCGTAAATGCCTTCTCCACCAATTTCAGATCAACATTTGTAATAAAAGTGTTGTAACACATCGATTAGTTCCAGTCCCAGTACCACTCTCTTTAGTTGCCATTGTTCATTAGTGACTAAGGAAGCTAACAAGCTAAACAGTTGACCAGCGCCATGGCTTCTCACCAAGTTTACACACAAAACACCACCTCTGACGCAGAATTTATTCAATACAGAGAAGAAACAACCAGCTGGAGCCATGTATCCGATTCACTTCAGTGAGTGACTCATAAGAACTTGAGTCAGTCAAAGGAATCGAGTTTACTATTAATACAATGGAGGACATCCAGCAATGCATACAGTATATGTTCTTCCAGTTCTATCCCTGTTAACATCTACCAGTCAAGGGACCACGCATACCCTTTTTCCACTGGGACTGGTTCGGAGCTGGTTTTCAGAGCAGGTTTTCAGAGCTTTGGGTTTCCATTGTCATGATCCCACATGGGTGCTGAACTGGAGGCGTATTTTTTTGGTTCAGTTCTGGCTCCAAAAGCTTGCTGGGCTGAGTGCTAAACTGTTAATGGAGTGGGGGAGGTGTTACCTCAAGTAAATACCTGCCCTGCTAGCTCCGTTTCAACTTCTTTGACTCATTTTTTGTAAATATGAGAGCCAGAGCAGATTTTAATTTAGTCAACAAATGCTGGAATTTTACCGTTCTATTACGCAAACGTCTGAAAGACCGCAATGTCTGTCAAACAATGCAATGAATGATGTGGAGGATTATTAAAACTGAAATTTGTTCGCACATTACTTAATAATAAATTGCTATCTGTTACGAAGGAGTGTGTTCCATTTACTATAAATATAAACATAAGCCACCATCGATGTTTGTTCCTTTAATCCACACTCATATTACCTTTAGATTATGTATTTTGTGGTTATTTCTGGCATACAATCGCACATTGGTTGTGGAGGCAAGTATTTTATTTTGGCGAGCTTGAAGTTTCATCTCGGTGGCAGAGCTGTGTTTGGTCAGTGCTTTATGATAACGTTCAAGAACAAATACTGTAGTCTTACATAACAGTTATTCCTTACTTAAATATTACACAAGAAAATAGCTGGAAGTATTTTTTTGAATTATTGATTATGTGGTAGTTGGTCAAATTTTGACGGAAGATTAGTAATCTCCAAAATAAAAGCTCCAGGCAACTTCTTGCTTTTCATAAAATAAACATTATTTAAAATGCATGACTCACGCTGGTCTCCATTTTGTTTTTTCCTGATCGGAGACGTAACCGACGGCTCCCCAGGACGATGGACAATAAATCTGGTTTAGAGCCTGTTTGAGGCCATCAATGGTTCAGCTCCAGCCCTGAACTAAATCTGCACCAGCACTAAAGTTTGCTGCAGTGGAAGAAGGGTAACAGTGTCTAGGTACTATGCCACTGTGGTTGGCTCCTGGAAGGAAGGGTGCTGAATTATATTATGATAAAAACTTATTATTTCAGCACACATCAAAACGTTGTACACTGTAAACACATGACCTAGTGTACCATGACCCATACCAGATGTTGTGTTAGGTAGAAACGGGGCTTTAACAGTTTCGCCATATTTTTTTGGGAGCAAGTGTCACTAACTTCTACACATAGTTAATCAAAAAAAACGAGTACTCGACACTCGATTTACATATGTATCAAGATGCTGTGTAACATTCTGCACTTTCATTCATGTGGTTAGTCGACATGCTCGAGAGCACAAGCCTGTGACACCTAACCACCAGACAATAAAGGGAATGAAGAAATAAAAGCTCATATTCATCAAAATCACACAAGACTCTGCCACCCAGTAAATTAAACAATATTTCATAATCACTCTGACAATGAGACAAGAGACAGCAATTTGGGCTAAGAACTCCTCTGTGCACACACACACAGACAATTATCAGAGCGGACATGCTCTGGAGACCCGAGACACTCCCCCAGTACCTGCCCAATCAACTGTCCAACAACACACACACACCCAGCCTTCATTTATCTTGTCTGAGTGCGTGTGTATGAAGCTAATTACCACTATGAACCATCCCACACACAGACCTAACCCAGACATCGTGGCGCTGTCCAGGGACATGGGAGGTGGGTAATTAGTCTTCCATTATTACACACACGTGCGTGCGCACACACACACACACGTACACACACACACTACATACATTTACTACATATGACAAAAGCAGAGAAGGAGTTGGGACGTTGTACCTACCCACGTTAAATAAGTTGCCACTGTTTGCCACTCCTTCATCCTTAATCTGTAAGGATTAAACTGTAAAGTCTTGTGTGCAAAATGACATGTTTCTATTGAATTTCAACCCAAAGTTCAAAGATTATTCTTGATTACTGTCTTCAAGAACGTGTTATTTCTTTATTTTTTTTGTTTCCTATTCAAAAGCCAAATATATAACTCAGATGGGGCGGGAGGGTCAGTTGCTATCAATAACATAGTTATGTCCAATTATGTAGTTTGCCTTTTTTTTGTCAATGTCTCAGCAAAACTTCTCTGCACACAGAGAAATGAAAAGTTTGCAGGGACTTGCTCTCCTTGGCACCATCGAGTGAGCAAAAAAGTGCAGGTGGATTAAAAGAATAAAGTCTTCCAATAAGTCCCAGCTGGCCCAAAAAGTACAACATTTCACTTCTGGTCCAGCTGTTGTCTGGGAGGGTGTAATCAAGTCAAAATGTTCTATCCCCAACCAAGAGCTCTCCCCTAAAGCAGTTACAAACTCCCCCCCCACACACACATGGCCATGGGCATCATCATTTTCCAGCAACCATCCATCTTCAGACTGCGATTAATTCTCTTCGTTTCCGAGCACAGGCCATAAATCCTGGCACACTTAATTAATTTCACGGCCAGTGTGGGGCTCCTGTAAAGCGGGGATTGTTCTCGCAAAAGCCCATATTAATTATGCTATTTTACAACCATCTCATTGAAGGCTGTGTTTCATCTTTCATAATTACATTTTCAACAACAACAGGGGCAACAAAAGGAGTCTACTTATGGATTTGGCGGCACGTTCCCGAGTAATAAGTCAATGTTAGTGCAGAGCATAAGACGTGGTGATGGACTATTCTGTTGTATTGCGCGCATGTGAGGTTCACTGTTTTATTGGGATTATAATTTTAGCTGAGAGGACAATCCCAACGCAAAAGCATTTGGTGGCCTGCTGGTGTAAATTGTGATGATGAAGTTAGAGGTGATTATTGTCACTTTGAGGCTGTGCTGATCATTACTCTTGTGATGGCGCTCAGCAAGTCTCTGAAGTGGCACTCGTCAACTGCTTGCCTGATGTCCTCCCTCCTGTCACGTCTGCACCCAGCACGCAACAGATGCTACGATGCTATGGATCACATGGCCTACATGTGTTAATTAAGCACAGATTAAACTGATCTAACACAGCAATTACTGCTGTATTTGTAACTTTTGAAATTGGGGTCAGATCACTCACATCAGGTTCCATGCTGGTCTGTGTTGCCACAGGTCAGCATCCAGTCATGATGGGTGATGACGCCTGTGTTAACCACCACCTACGCACACTCTCGGGTATTCAGCTTTCCACCCACTCATCCCCCACTTCTGAGCTATGGTGATGTCCTTTCAAACAAAGACAATGCAGACCTCTCACAACTATGCAATGATGCACCGGCTGTCATTGCCACCTGGTTAGTGGTAAGTGTGAGGCACATGTTGTGTTAAATGGAGATGATTCGCTTTGCTTTGTTTTGCTCTGACCAATCAGATTGCTGAAAAATGCTGACGTTACTGTACGCTTGCTAGCGGGCTCTGTGAGACCAAATCTGATTGGTTAAAGAAACAGCCTCATTGATAATAGTTTAAGATCAAAAATATGTAACATAGACGTACACCTAAACAAAGAGATAACTTTTTGCTTTTTAATTTACTTGCAAATTTAGGTCGAAACCTGAAATTTTTGTCCACTGTTTTCAGTACACTAAATAATACAGTACACTGGCTCAACAAAAATATCAACACAACTGCATTCAATATTTAAGTAACGGCAACATTACGTTACATTCAACCAACAAAGTAAATTGGAAGCATGATATTTTAATTTGCTTGCACTTAACATTTGAATATTTCTTCATAAGTTTACAGGAAGGGCCGCACGGTGGTCTAGTGGTTAGCATGTTGGCCACACATTCACAGTCGGGTTTGAATATCCCTTGGGCATTTCTGTGTGGAGTTTGCATGTTCTCCCCGTGCGTGGGTTTTCTGTGGGTACTCAGGTTTCCTCCCACATTCCAAAAACATCCATGTTAGGGTAATTGGTGACTCTAAATTGTCCATAGGTATGAATGTGAGTGTGAATGATTGTTTGTCTATATGTGCCCTGCGATTGGCTGGCAACCAGTCCAGGGTGTACCCCGCCTGTCGCCCAAAGTTAGCTGGGATAGGCTCCAGCTTACCCCCATGACCCTAATGAGGAGAAGCTGCATAGAAAATGGATGGATGTATACAGGTAAACAATATTGTAGTAAGTTTAAACCCCTAATGTAAGGAAGTAGTTTCATAATTGCCAAATACCAAAGCTCCACTCGACTCATGCTGTGATCAACCAATAACAACAAAATAGCAGTATATGAACCACATATGTGATTAACAGTACAACATTGACTGCTGCACTACGAGGACATAAAAAAAAAAACATTTATACTACTAGCGACATGTAAAACAGTTCAATTCAACAAAGACAAGGCATTCATTCTTTTTTTCAGACTGGTTAGTTTTAGTCAAAAAAATAACTCAGACAAAAAGAATTGTTTAGAATACATTGCCAATAGATTAAACAGAAGGATTGGTTTAAACACAAGGCATGCAGTGGAGCACCCAACATACTACCCCACATGTAATAATATCAACTTAGCATTCCATTTGATCAAGTTCACTTTAACTTTACATTTCTTTTAACTCATCCATGCAGAAAATCTATTTAACATTACTCATAGTATTAAGTTAATGCAACTACCAACATTATTATGTCACTGTGACTCAGAATGCAACTAACATAATATCCATCCATCTATTTTCTATGCCGCTTATCTTAATTAGGGTCGCGGGGGTGTGCTGGAGCCTATCCCAGCTGACTTTGGGCGTGAGGCGGGGTACACCCTGGACTGGTCGCCAGCCAATCACAGGGCACATATAGACAAACAATCATTCACACTCAAGTTCATACCTATGGACAATTTAGAGTCTCCAATTAGCCTAACATGCATGTTTTTGGAATGTGAGAACCACTAGAGGAACAAATAAGAGCGGGGACAGGGGCAGGGCAAACCACCAAGCCCTTGATATGATGACTTAATTTTACCACATGATTGTATATTGTACCTCCTCCCTCCTGTCACGTCTGCACCCAGCACGCAACAGATGCTGGGTGCTATGGATCACATGGCCTACATTGCATTGTTTTTAATGCATTGTTAACCATTGTTTTTTACATGGTTAACAAATTACAAAAAAAATAACAAAAAAAATACAGTATCAATACTGCAAAATAAAAATTCTGAGAGGCACGGTGCTCTTATCATCTGCCTTCATTGCTTAATGGGCCAGTAGGCTCTGTGCGGGAGGAAGCTGGGGTACTCAGAAAAAAACACATGCTAACATGCAAACTCCACAGATGTTCCAACAGCAATTTGAATCCTCAATCTCCCGTCTGTGAACCTGACATTCTGACCACTAGTCCACCATGCCGCTATATTATATATTATATATTATATATTATATATTATATATTATATATTATATATTATATATTATATATTATATATTATTAGAACGAGCACAGTGGTCTAGTGGTTAGCATGTTAGCCACACAGTCACAGTCTGGAGATCGGGAAGGGTTCGATTCTCCCTTGGGAATTTCTGTGTGGAGTTTGCATGCGTGGGTTTTCTCCGGGTACTCCGGTTTCCTCCCACATTCCAAAAACATGCATGTTAGGTTAATTGGCGACTCTAAATTGTCCATAGGTATGAATGTGAGTGTGAAATGTGCCCTGGAATTGGCTGGCTGGGTGTATCCCGCCTGTGGCCCCAAGTCAGCTGGGATAGGCTCCAGCATGCCCCGAAATAAGGCTGAAAGCCAGGGCAGCAGGAGGCACTTTTATATCTGCACCCATTTCACTTAACAGTCAAGAGACATTGTCAACACACAACACACTTCCGTTCTTCAAAATATGAGCTGTGTGTGGACCATCTTGTCTAATTGTCATCATAAAGAATAGCTTACGTTAATAACGCAAATGGAATTGCATCAGTGACTACATCTTCCTTAACCACAAACATTACAATTTGTTGAGGACTTTGTAGCAATGTGTGCAGAGGCTGGTATCCCAAAAGAAAAGTGTGCAAAGCTACATTCATTTTTGAAATACTGGGCAAAATTGATCAGATGATAAGAAACAGAATCATCTTTGTTTGCCATGTATGTTACCACACTAGGCATTTGACTTGGGTCTAACATTGAAAAGTTTACATACAAAGAAGAAGAAGGAGAATACTACTATACATGTTTACATAGAATAGTATCGATAATTATACTTGGTATTTATGGTGTATTGCATCAGTAAATGTAAGGATTTTTGTATTTAATTAATGTTATTCACTAACCCAATAATCACACACACTATGGTGGTAAAATAAGTGTGAAAGGTAACAAATAGAATTTAAAAAAATGTAAATGTAAGAAATAAAAGGAATTCATCGGGCCCTCGGATATCAGCAGCAGCAACAGTACGTACTTCCTGAAATGACACACAAAGCCTATCTGAACTGAAGCATGCATTGGGAAAGTTATCATCGGAAAGTGAATTTGTAACAGAGGTTGACCTCACTGACCTGAGAGTGTGCCAATGTCAACTCTGATCAGTGGTGTCACACTCCTTTCCCTTCCCATTAGGCTCCTCACACTGTGGCAAGCGGTGAGAGCCATAAGTCCTCCGACATCGACCTTGAACATGTGTGTGTTCATCCATGTGCAATATTTCTTTGCTTCTATGAGTGTGTGTGTGTGTGTGTGTGTGTTTGTTATCTCTTCCTCTTCCTTCCACTCCTTTCTTGTCAAGGCCATCGGTGATCAGTGGAGGTTAAAAGTTACAAATCACCCCTCCTCCCCCATCCTGCCCTCCAACTCACGTCCCCATCCTACAACTAGCCTCCCCGCCCACCCCTCGTCTTGTCCTTACACTCGCTCAGACAGGGGCCTCGAGGGGCCGTGGCTCCTGTTGATGGTCTGCCAGGGATCAGAGGCAGCGGAGGGCAATTACTTTTCTGCTTTAATTGGCATTATCATTTTAGCGGGCTGACAGAGATGGATCACTCAGCAGGACCCTGCTACAGTCTATACTGGAGCGGGGGAAGGGGTGAAAGTATGGGGTGAGGCTCGCCCGGTATGATGCGAGAGAATGTGGGGAGAACAAGCATACAAGGAAATTAAAGACAGAACCAACGAAATAAATGAGCATCTGCTGAATTAGACGTGAACAACAAACACTATTGCGAGACCTGTTAATCATTTAATGAATCATTTGGGGGTTAGGTACAACATTTGAGGCGATCACGATATGCATGCTTCCCATATTTGTAAAAAATTCAAGCTCCTTCATAATACAGTCAGGGAAAAAATGATTAGACCGCCCTTGTTTCTTCACCTTCTTGTTCATTTTAATGCCTGATACAACTAAAGGTACCTTTGTTTGGACAAATATAACCATGACAACAAAAATAACTCCTTAGAGTTCATTTTTTGGCAGTACAATGCTATAGCTATTCATGTGAGAACTTAAGTGATTTTGGTTATTATCAAGAAAACCATGGAAGTTGCTAGATATCAGCCTTTAAATTAAACTCTTATGAGTTATATTTGTTATCATCATTATATTTGTCCAAACAAATGTACCTTTAGTTGTACCAGGCATTAAAATGGATCAATAACCTGAAGATAATAATTTTTTCCATGACTGTATGATATGTAAACATACCATGCATCTACTTTAAAGAGAGTTCTGTCTTATTGTGCTACGCTGCTCGACTAATGACACCCAATAACACTTGAAATCGGACCAGACTCTAAATTGTAACGTTACTAAGACATTTTGGATAAATCGATGCTTAAATTCAGTGGGAACAGTTTGAGAAAAACCCTTGTCTGTTCCAGCATGACTGTGCCCCATTGCGCAAAGCAAGATCCGTTGTGGCATCGTCGTCCACAGTGGGACCACAGTCCTTGTGGCATGACGAATGTGAATAGTATTTCAGAACTTGAGAGCCCTGACCTCAACCCCATCAGATATATTTGGGAATAACTAGAACAGATATTGCGAACCAGGCCCAAACAACCTCCGATGCCTTCCAAAAACCTTCAGAGAGTACTGGAAGGTAGTATAGCTGCAAAAGGTGGACTATACAGTATTTTCCATTTTTCTTCTATTCTCACTACCTGTATTGAAGAAGTGAGTCAGACTTTTGTCCATGTAGTTTACTTGGATCATACAACAAAGGTGTGTGTAGGATTTATGTGGCCCAGTATGTTTTTTGAAGGTTTGCATGCCTGTCCTTGATATTTTTTTTGCATGTGTATGCATAGGGAAAGGGCAGGGAAGGGGGAGGAGGCGTATTAGTGTAACACAGTGTGAAGCCTGGTGTGGGCCTAACAAGCAGTACCACTAAGGCGCCATAATTCAGGTCCTGTAAAGCTGTCAGTGGAATTAAGAGGCCCCCATTATAGGTGCCCGTACAAGTGCCTCAATGCAAAAATATCAGCCTCCTCCCTGGGGCCAGCAGCGGCAGATAATTTTAGCTACTTAGTGAATCATCTTCAAGGTACCGTTGAGGTTAGAGACTTTATACAAATTCCAGAACTAGGCTCATCTTACTTTGAGTTTTTCAGCCTAATCTTTAATGTTCTTCTGTTGCAGCCTGAAATCAAAAATACAAAGACAAAATGATGGATGGATGAAAAAGTATTACCAAGCTGCCCAGCCTGAATTATTGGTCTGTTGATAATCGACTTATTTGTCTCCTGCTGGCATTAAGACAAAATCTGTCAAAAGGGGACGGAGAAGCAAGGGGCGATTGATGGAAGATGAGGAAGGAGGGGTTTAAAGAACATACTTGAAGGGGAAGGTCTGCACGCTTTCTCTCTCAGATGTGAAAAATGAAAACTATAAAGGAGACAATAATAAAAATAACAGTATGAGTGGACAGGCCCGAGCAGTCCATTACTCAAAGCTGCTTTGGGCGGCATGGTAAAAATGTGCTGCTCGCTGCAAAAGCATGCATCACCGCCAGCCCAAAACAAATGGGCTGTCTCAAACGTATTTAACTCCAATTGTTCAAGCATTCGTGAGGAAAGCTGCGGCCTGTCCGAACAACTCAGGCCTGTCCATCTGGGGGACAAGAGACCGCTTTCTCGAAGACAGGATGAGAGAGACACCAGATGCTCACCATGACAACCCTGGAGGGAGGGTGGGGAAGCTGTGGTGATGGCGAAGGAAGTGAAAAACAATGTCAATGTTGGCCATTGTGGTGTTGTATTCAAATAAAGTAACATATTTATTCTAGAGTAAACGTATACAGTATTTTTACGCTATATTTATTTTTCTGTCACATTTAAACACTATTTCACAGCTGTAGCGTCACATTGTTTTAATTGTCAATTAAATATGTTGATAGTTTGTACTGAAAAGGTGCAGGACAAAAATACTGTAGACAAGTCAATAAATATATCATAATAATAGTAATAATACATCTACAGTATATGCAAAACTATGTAAAAAAAAGCACTGGTGTGTCATCAGGGCCAGCAAAGTCCATATCACTTAAACCTAATAGCAACAGGGTTGTTTCTTTAGCCAATCAGATCCCAGATTTGCCTCACGTGACCTGGCCTACAATAATGTCAGCATTTTTACGTCCTCTGATTGGTTGATCAGGGTAAACGTGTTTGACAAGCCAAGTTACTCCCACAATGGTTGACTGAGGAGGAGAACTTAGCGTCTAGGGTGGGTATATGTATGTTATTGAAAGGTTTTATGTTAAGTTATGCCATGCTATTAGATAAACATAAATTCTGAACTGCTCCAGATGATGCTGTAGTGGAGAGGTTGTCTGAAGCTTTTATCACCAAGCCTTTCAGTCTATGCTAGTTGGCTGAGCGCCAAATTTACAAGCACCGCAGATCACTGGCGGAAGTGGCTAATCCTTTAAGTTGCAAGCAGAAATGAAATCCAGGCGTATCGGTGACTATGTATTCAAAGATAACGGGGTGGGTGGGCATCTTTCTTTATTGATAATGGTTTTGTAGTGACTTGTAGTGTTAAAGGTTTTTTTTTTTCTGTTTGCAAGTGACTGGAGGGCACAGTGGGTAATGATGCCAGTGCTTAGCACAGGGGACTGGGGTTTGTATCCCAGCCAGGGGGAATGGCAATCTATATCATTATTAGCATTTTTTTTAACAATACAGTCGAACCTTGGTTAGCGTCATTAATCCGTTCCAGAAGGCCTGCCTTGACTAACAAATCAATGTTTCCCATAATTTTTCCCAATCAATTTTTCCCAGACGAAATAATATAAATCTAGTTCATCTGTTCCAGAAAGCCAAAAATGTCAACACAAAACAAGTTTATGTAGTTTTACAATTATAGTTTTACATGCTGAAAACAAATCAAAATGCATATAAATACACATACATGATGAATGAATGAGTTAGATGAACATTTAACGTTACATTTACCTTCACTGAAGACATGTTATTGGCAAGACATGATGTGGCAGTGAGATCAACACCACCACCTTTGTGTTTTGCCATGAGTTTCTCACCTCAATAACTCAAAATAAAGCGAAATAAAATTGCAAGTGCCAGCATTTGATGACAAAGTTGAGAAACACTACTGAATTCAATAATAACTCATGACAAACACAAAGGCTGTGTCCGTATTGATCTCTCAGCCACATCGTGTCTTTGGGAACAATCACGTCTTCAATGAAGGTAAAAATAACCTTAAATAATAATTTATCCCTTTCATTCATCATTTATATGCATTTAGAATAGTTTTATGGATGTAAAACTATATAAAACTCTAAAAACGTGTTTTGTGATAACATCTTTGAGTCAACCGCTGATGACATCATAGACGGCCGATGGAGCTGACTTCCAGTTGCTGTTTCCATAATAGGCTTCTAGGACGTTTATAAATACATTAAGAACACAGTTGGACTCACGCAGTGTATTAACAAACATTTAAAAACTCATTTTTCAGACTGGCATTTAACACATGATGATTACAGGTATTTTAGATGCGATTCTGTGCTTGTATATCTACTTTATTTTAGTTGTTTTTATTATATCTTATTCAATCTTACCCTGTTCTTATTTGTTGTAAGTTGTTTTTTTTATTCTTGTGAAGCATCTTTGGGTACCAGTGGGATGGTGTAAGGTTCTATACAAACAAACTTTGATTTCATTTGTTAACCGAAAAACACGCTAACCAGGGCAAACACTAACCGAGGTTCCACTGTACTGGCCCGTGCAGTGTCTGCTGAGGAAAATTCTGACCAGTTCCGTCCTCACTAAAGGCCCGGGTACCAAATGCACCGCCCACCACTGACTTATTTGGTATGATAATTTGTAGTAATATAAATTAGGCATTGCTTTATGTCGGAATCAAGGTGTGCTTTTCCAATATAAGAGTTCATATTCATAACTAGTTTTAATATAATTATATTGAAAGTGAGTTTTTTTTTCAAATTTTGTGGTGCCCTTAGCATTTATGTAGCCTAATGGGCCAGCCGGCTCTGGCCAAAGGTCAGCAGAGAGAATGTACATTTTTAATTGTCTGGCTTGTATGAGACAATTTTGGCACTAAAGTAGTCACAACTGCACAAATGTGTTGGGTAATATTTGAATAATAGTAACATGAATTCATTGCAAACTGATTTTCCTCAGGTGAAAAAGTTTGTAAGCGCGAGTGTGTGATGAGGAGTAATGTTCTCATAATTAGAGCTGTGTTTGTTTATGAAGTGAGGAGGAGAAATGTGAGTATGCAAACAGAGCAGAGAAGACAGAAGGAGTGAGGGAGTATCTTCTCCCCTCCCTCATCTTATTGACTCTTTAGCTGGAGAGTCCCTGGGAGGCTGTGATTGAAACATTCAGTGCTGGATATTAATTTCATTTGGCTGCATGTTTTTGACACTTATCTTATTTCTCTTTGACCATTTTTGGATAGAAAAAGCCATTAGAGCGTCATTGGTCCCTTGTGCTGCTTGAGGCTGTGGCCTTCGCTGGGGTAGCAGCGCAGCTTTACAGCTCAACACGGCCCGTATCCTGGTGCGACACAGCTGGGCTTAATGACACGGCTCCACTCTCAAACAGCCCTCCTTATTAAGATTCTTCTCCACATCGGCCCTGTTCATCTCCAGCGCGATCATTAGCTGGGATAGGCCTGCTAATGACGAGTAGTTTACAATATGGCACGCTGGTATAATTGGCCTCCCGTCATCATCATGTGACAGAGTTTGCAGCCTGTAGCTCTTTGCACGTCGTCCATCTGAAACACTGAGAGACATTTCTGAAACAATCACCCTTAAGTATACGAAATGTTCACAGTCACTGGTGAGAGATGCATATCTGTTTGAGAAATGAGCTAATTTATATCACACATGATATAAACAAATAAAGCTAAAAGGAAGAACAGATGTGAGAAAGTCGGTAAGATGAGGGTGAGATTGAATGTATGAATGTATGAATGTACGTCTAGTGCTATGGAAGTGAGTGGCAGTGATTCATGTACTTGTTAGTACATTGATAAAAGCGAGGAAATGTGTATATTTCATATAAAAAAACCCATTCATCTCTGATATGCCTCCCATCCATCACCAATTTACACATAAACCATGCAAATATTTTTAGCAGAGGGTGAACACACACATAAACAGTACACACCCTTTGCCTTATCTAAGCTTTCTAAACATTCAAATGATTCTCAGCTCAGGACCTCCCTGCCAACTTGGTGGAATCGTTGCTTCATTAACAAATATTGAAATTAAAACAACTCACATGCCAATCCCCCTGCAGCGGTTTTCATTTAATTAAACAAACAAATACGTGTAAATAAATACTCTTTATCTGTGATGGGTGCATGTGTGTGTGTGTGTGTTGGGGGTGTATTGGGGGCGTCTGTGCTACCACTCATAGTCCAGATGGATGACTTGTATGGGGAGTGTATTTATTTTGTGGCAAGACGACATCAGGAGATTTGTTATTCCCAAGCGTTGCCGGGTTTTTCACATTGCTCCATATCCCCGGAACCATATTTCATCTGAGCACCCCCAATCCCCAAACAGATTTATTTACAGACTCTCCACCCATACATACACCCCCCATGCTCCTCTCCAACACATACACACATACATGCATACATACTGCTACACAATGTATGAATATAAAAATCAGCGTTCAAGCCGTGAGAGCAGCAAACACGCCTTATCAGGAATCAAACACACAGTCAAGCATGACACACTGTATCTCTTTACTGCAGTGTTGTCCATGTGGCTGTATTTCCTCTCCCAGCTGTTAGGAAACACACTTAATAACCAAATGAAGATGCAGCTATGCAGAATTTGCCATCAAAACCAGACCGTTACTTGAATTGTTCAGTATGAGCACACGCATTGCTCTTATGCAATAGTTTCTCAATGGTTCAACTTTCTGATATGTACTTATGTGGGAGGGAGGAAGGAATATGCCACAGAGATGAGAAGGAGGTAGAAATGAACGAGAAAAAGAACAGGTAAAGAAGGAGGGTACAAAGAAAGACTACAAGAACCCCCCTCTCTGTGGGGGAACATCGAGTTGGCGTCTCTTCATGTTGGGGGGGTGTATGTAGTGAAATGCAAGCACTGTGATAGAAAAGAATAACCTGGGGATGTGTGTGTGTACCTATGCAGGAGGGAGCATGAAGGAGGAGGATATTCCGGGGTTCCTCAGCCCAGGGTCTCTCCCTATCTGTGTGAGTAATGATCCAGACTGCCAGTGTGACGGTGTCTTCCAATCTATAACCATTTACAACAAGGTTCATGTACCAACAAATACACATACACACACACACACACACACACAAGAAGATGAATCAGATGGGAAACAGGGCAGGTAGATGGACACGGACACGGGCTGAGCTAATCCATTCAGTCCTAAAACAGACACGCCGTTACACACACACATGCGCACACGCACACACACACACACACACACACACACACACACACACACACACACACACACACAGGAGCAGCTTTTCACTGACAGTTTATTAGAAACACACACACACAGACACACACACACACGCTAAGCACATAGAAGATCTAGCTGTAGATTTCACATGGCCTTAATTGTTTTAGTTTTATCTTGTTTTTATTTGTATTTTAACCACTGTGCAGCACTTCAGTGAACATCCATGTTTTTAAATGTGCCATATCTATAAAGCGCATTGGATAACTACAACACTGCAGAGCATATTTCACTTTTTAATTCATTTATTTATAACTTGCATTGTTCTTAAATCCATACAATCAGGACACTTTATTAATCTAATGGTATAAAAAGATATTTTAATTAAAATTCCATCAATCCATCCATCTTCTTCCACTTATCCGAATTTTGGTTGCAGGGGCAACAGCTTAAGCAGGGAACACATTCCTCTCTCCAGCTACTTTGTCCAGCGGATCCCTAGGTTGAGAGACATAGTCTCTCCAACGTGGCCTGGGTCTTCCCCGAGATCCCCTACTGGTCTGACATGCCCTGATCATCTCCCCAGGGAGGTGTCCGGGAGGCATCCTGGCCAGATGCCAGAGCCACCTCATCTGGCTCCTCTCAAGCAGCAGTTCTATTGCGACTTTCTCCCAGTGCTTGACAGTGCTTCTCGCCTTATCTCTAAGGGCGAGCCCAGCCACCCTATGGAGACAACTCATTTTGGCCGCTTGTACCCGCGATCTTGTTCTTTGGTTCTCTGGTCACTACCCAAACCACAACAGACCAATGCAGAGTCCGCAACACTGCAGACGCCGCACCAATTCGCCTGTCGATCTTGCGTTCCATCCTTCTCTCGCTCGTGGACAAGACCCCGAGGTAGTTAACTCATTGACTGCTAGCCATGTTCAGAGCAGAGAGCTCCATACTGACAGAGTTTTGGGGGAATTTTGGCTGAACTTTCAAGACCCACAGAATATTGAGTTTTAGGACTACATAAACATTGAAACTACAGTATGTAAGGAAGCTTTAGACTCTCTTCTTTCATCAGAAAAAAAGTTTGTTTTCAGCCTTTTTTTAGATATTGGCAGTACAACATAGGGTAGTTTCAGCAAAAATACCTGATTTTGAACAAAAAACAGAGAAAACAAGGAGAAGCAAATTCAAGCAGAGTGACGGTGGGGTCTGCTGGATGTGGGGAATAATCCCTGCTGCTGACCGATCCAGACGGCAGCCACTCGTCAGAAGAATCAGGGTCGGGTTCCGAGTCACCCAACTCTAAACTGCTTCCGGTGTCACGCCACATGGCTCAGCAACGCTGAACACCAGCTTGTTGCTTCGGCTGCCATTGTCAACTGCATTTGTGTCTACGTCACCTACATCACCCATGTCACCTCTATCTTTTGCAATTGCGTCACTACTAAAGACAGATCCAGAGTCCATGGTTTATTATGTTTATTATGACATTTTTGCAGAGCTGCTGGAAATGTGAATTTCTTTTGGAGATTAATAAATTATCTATCTAGCTATCTAGCTATCGGTAAATAGATAGGTTTATATCGGTAAGTCTTTTTGTCTGCACTGATTTTCTACTTCTTGATAATATTCTTGTCAAAATCAATAACTTGCATTAGCTTTCCATAGAACTACGTACATAGGATAAAAACAGTGCAGGCATTTGTATATGTTAAACTGTTGTAGACGCCCGCCTGAGGCTGTGTTTCAGGAAACAATCAGCCGGTAAATAAAACTACCTTTGCATTACATGATGTAAGTGAACATGAGAGCTGCTCCTGTGGCTTTAGAGTAGGCTGGGGTGTGGTCCAGTGGTCAGGGAAATGGCCGGATGACCTGAGCTGTGCTGAGTCATGTCCCAGGTGAGGGATAGAGCTGCCTCCACTGGGCTCCGGGACGTGCACTTAACCTGCAGTAATTACTGGAAACAACACTGAGAACATGACCAACATGGAACTGGTGAAAGGGGGTTGGAAGATTTCAAATTACTCAGGGCCTCTTGAGGCTCCCTGTGAGGAAGGCTGCCAGGATTCTAATGTGGATTTTAAAGTTGGTTATCAACATTCTTTAGATTCATTAGGCATTAGAGGCAATCAGCTATGGAGATAATGATCTTTGAAAATGAAAACACACACGGTTAGCATTGATTGGGTTACTGGGGAAGCGGAGGAGCTAGGAGAAAAACAAGAAATAAAATGATAGAGTATGAGAAATGAGTTGACGGGGAAGAAAGGGGGCATAACAAGTGGAGCAAAGAGGGGGCAAAGAGAGGAACGGTGAAGTACCCTGCAAGTGGCTGCTAAAAATCATTAATCTTGTGGGGATCTGTGTCAGCGATCGGCAGCGACACAAAGAACTCTCGGAGCAGCGAGGAGAGCAGCTCACTGACCCGGACCCAATTGGCTGAGAAAGGCCCACCAGGCTTTAATAGACTTTTGCTGATCCGACACTTGTTTGCTGGGAGCCACAAAGAGGCGATTGCAGGGGCTGACAGCGGCCTGCAGGCCTGGGGGCTACCCTCCTGGTCCATGATAAATGACCTGGGGTGGGCAGGGCCAGGGCCAGAGGAGAGGGGTGAGAGAGTCGAGAGGCAAGGAGGTGACCCACGCAGCCAGGGGGAGAGACCAAGAAGACAGGGAGAGGGAAACGGGAAATGCATTATTGACTCCACAATCAAATGAAGCAAAGATAATTTTCTGAAATGAAAAACAGGTGAGCTTTGACCCATAGATCAC
This sequence comes from Dunckerocampus dactyliophorus, assembly GCF_027744805.1. Taxonomy (NCBI): domain Eukaryota; kingdom Metazoa; phylum Chordata; class Actinopteri; order Syngnathiformes; family Syngnathidae; genus Dunckerocampus; species Dunckerocampus dactyliophorus. Next base: position 35,563,000 of record NC_072819.1, on the reverse strand, counting down.
CTGATCTCATGTTTCCTAAAAATTTTTTTTTGGAGAACAGACCTTTGACCTTCAACTTACCTTTAAGTTAGACTAAGGTAAATTTCAGTTATTGAAAATAATAACAATGTCAATTAGTTGAAATTGTAATTCCTGAGTCACAAACATCTGCCCCACTCCCCCATCCCAAAAAACACCAGCTCGGCTCTTGAGCCACATGATCCCACAGTGTCACCACTGATCGGCAATCAGCTGCAGGAAATCCAGAGAACAACAAAAAAAAGTGAAAAGTGATGCTTATCTTAGTAGAATGTTCGCATAGGTACAAGTAGAAGAGGACATATTTTCTACAATCTTATATCATGTGAACATTTCATACAAAACAGATATTTGGCAGCATGACAGCAAATTAGTAATCTGCTGTGCTCTGTCTAATAATTTTCATAAGGACATACTTACCATTTGTATAGGAGTGCAGTGGGCATGAATAACTTCTGAGTTTGTACATGTTACACGCGCATGCTGGATGCCTGCATTCTATCGTGGTTTTGAGAAAACCTCAAGATAGGCATCTGATTCTGCACGATAAGCAAATTGGGAGGAGGCCAAACTACTATGCAAAGCATTGCAATTTAAATTAGCAGAGGAACCTCAGGAAAAAGGCAACTCTATTGTTGGGTTTTTTCCCCTTTCTGGCATCAAGCCAAAAGATGCATGACATTTATTTGCTGTTATATTGTATTTACAGCCTGCCAATCAGAGACATCTAATATAACAGAAGGCCCACAATTATGTCTTGGCCTCGCCACCATATTTTTATATTCTGCCTGCTAGCTTGTGTTGTAAATTAAATACATATGTAAGTGACGTTGAGAAGTTGGAGCTGTGTGTGGGGGGGTAAATGGCTGCATGCCACTGGTGACGCTGATCATCAAACTGGTAGTAGTGAACAAACGTGCCACCGGGGGCGCCCTGTCACATGAAATAAACTGAGCGTGTTCATGCAAACACTTCAGGTAACACGAGTGTATAATCACTGAGAGACAGGAGGAAGCAGGGTGGGTTTAAAGATACTGAATCTCACATACCATCTCCTCTGTTAAATCGATTGTTGTTCCATATTAATGAGTGTGTCTGAATTTGCACTTATCTCACCTTGTGTTGTCCCTTAAAGAGCGTGGTGTGTCAATTATGTCTGATGTGGTTGTTGTTGGCTTCCTTCACAGGCTAGACACAGACAGTCTTAATAATACATGTTTTCACAGAGATAATCGATCAGTCTGGAGTAAACAAGAATGCCTGAGTAACTGTACGTTGTTAATAGCCTGTTAAAACAGTGATGCAAAAAGATCACATTGTGCGCATCATTAAACTGGACTTTTAGAAGTTAAACAAGCGTGTGCAGTCTTCCTGGAGTCATTCATAAATGCAAAACAACAGGAATTAATAGTAATAGCTGTAACACTTATGTAAACCTGTAAATGACTCACTTGGTAGCTGCAAAATAAACTGCGGGTTTCTTCTATTATTTCCATGTGCTGTTCTGATTACAACTCACATGCGTAAAAGCAGCCGTGCAATCACCGGCTCGTCATCCTTCACTCTGCCCATCACGCCGCCTTAAAATTCTGCTTCCTCTCGTTCTCTTCACCCGGTGGGGGGACTCACGCTAAATGGCCATAATCGACCAGCCAGTCGTTCAACTCACAGTGGGACACAGTCTAATGGGGGAAAATAAAGTGCATCCAATGACATCCTTCCATTCTGTTGCACAGATCCAAAAATGGTGTGGTGATGCAGGTGTGCATGGATGTGTCCTCGGCCAGAGGTCCAATCAAGGGTGCTCGTCCACGGGCCTCCAAATGCGGGAGCAGCCGGCCTCTTGCAGGTGTGACACACACGGAAAAAGTTAAGAAATGCTCAAATGTTGTGAAATGTTGGACGCGAGATGCAGCTGCTGCAGCCTCCTCGCTTCAACTGCTCAATGCAACATTTAAGGCTGATTTTATTTCACGTTATTCATTCCTAAAATCCGTAGGATGGCACTCTCATTAGGGGCAAATAAGCAAGCATCGACACTTTTTCCCGCTGCCCATAAGCACACACATCACTTAATAGATCATTAACCACCGATATGCTGCTGACACTGACGCTTTTTTTTCTTTCTTTCTTTTTTTTTTTTTTTTACATCTGGTCCCTCCATTACGGGCGCTTATTAGCGGAGAGGAAGAGCCGCCGCCAGCTTCGCCTGTACACTTCTCTTCTATTAGACACCGGGCTCCAAGAAGGAGCGAGCAGGACCACCTAACGGGGCCGCCGCCGGGTCGGCCATTCCGGGGAGGACGTTTAAGGGCTGCTCGGTTAGGTTCGATGCTTCCGGGCGTTTTTCATGTTGGAACTTGTGAGTTACGAAGCTTGTCTGCAGGTGATGGGAATAAAAGACAACAATTTTAATTTTAATTACCTGGATTGTTAAAAAATAGAGCACTGCCAGCAGTGAGACGATAAATTAAAGTTTATTTGAAGATTTGTACTAAAACAAATATATAAAACAAATGTTCAAAAAAATAATCATTTGAAACGATACAGAATATATTTACGTGTATACTTTAAGAGCTATATACTATTGTTAGCAATAATACAATTGATAGCAACCCGTGTTGGTTACATTAGAAATAATAAATGGTCACAAATCACTCGTAGTTAGTGTACTGTTAAAATAAATAGCGTGTAAAACATCGTACCATAATTTAGGCGTTAACATTGTTAGTGCATTTACGCAATTTAGGAAGAGGAGACAAATATATTTACTTAATTTATGACTTTATATATGTGTAATAAAAATAGTGAAATAAACATACAGTCACATATTACAGTCACAAAAGAATTCAAGTCGCTGCTCGAGTTGTTTTACACATTTAGAAACCAGCCTTTCACTGTTCTCAGTTGTAAGCCTGATAAATATCGTTTACTCGCAGCTGATTTCACATGGAAATATATGGAAATAATTATTTAATCATTAACAACAGTTATTTTAGGTATTTCTGCATATACGCATGGCGCATCCAATGCCGTGCCTAATAAATACAACCAGTATTGACACACTTAAGTGTCTGTGTTACAAAACGAAAATAGCCGTGATGACGCATGTTACGTCAGCTGTTGTTGGACTTTTTAAACAAGAGTCAAGTGGCAAAGACAACGAATAAAGTGCACGAGCAGAGTATCTACGCGGCTGCACAGGTGCGTATGTTGTCCACGCAGGGGCAGCCTTGAGCCTGACTTGGGCTCCAAAGGCACACGGCTGCGTGGAAACAACGTGTGGGAGCCAAGAGGTGCCTGGAGTGGAGGACACTACATGCTCTAGAATTATACTGCAAAATAGTATACGAATACTGTATTTGATCATGTTATGTAAATATTATTAAGTTAGGAATAACAAGGGCAAAGACAGATCGATAGATCGATACACAAGGACAAGTGAGCTCCAGTGACTGTGTGGTGTTTGTGACTGACCAATGTTGTTTTAAATAAATAAATAAATAAATACATAAATACATAAATAAATAAACATTACAGTTTTGCACACATGACTTTATGTTGTAAATAATTAGTTGCTGGCCTGTTGTGCTAACTTTCTGGCTCATTAAAATGACATGATAACAAATCAACAGTAAACAGCAAGGACAGTCTTACGTACAAACTTTAGCTAACTGTCATCACAGGTTATTGCGTCATAAGGATGTGTTATGGGGGCCATGAAGTGCTCATTAAAGATCTGCAAATGTGATAAGAGAAGGGAACAAGAGGAGCCGCTGGTGGTGTGGTCCCACCTTTTGCTTTGAGGTTGCTCGGTCAGCTGACTGTCTGTGACTGTCAAGATTCCTCCCGCCTCTCCTCTCACCCGCGTTCCCTTCTTCTATTTCAAGTCAGAGCCCGGCTCCCATTGGACGGTGGCGTGCCATGGATCCCGCCTCTGGCAACACGTCACCGGGCTCTATAAGCATAAAGCTCAGGCTGGCTGGGAGAGCAGTCTGCTGGATACTGGAGTGGAGGAGAGAGAAAGAGAGAGGAAGGGAGGCGTTAAATCTCTGCGGTGCAGAGCTGGAAAAAGCTGCTTCTCAGCGAAAATCAGACGCCCTATTTAATCTGCCGACTTGCTCCTTTTATTTTCCTGGAGAAAAAGAGGACTTACCAACAAGTTGCAACGAGGACTGGTGCCCGTCGCTGCGAGCTAACTTGGTATTTCTTTACTGTTCTTATTTATGTTTTTGAAAGTTGTTGTGAATGCACACTACTGAAGGGACTGCTTTACTTGTGCACTGAGGCCAGTTGCTTTCTTTCTACCTCTCCTGCCTGGTTGTCCATGCCACAGTAGAAGTCTACATGACGTAAACAGTGAGCAGAGCTTGAGTCTGAAAGTTTTTTCCTCCTGCACTTTTTTCCTCAAGGTGTTTCATGCTACAGCAAGTCAGTGCACAGCGCTGGATGAGCCAAAAGAACTATTGCATGAAACAAGAAAGGAGAGAAGAGAGGCTGATCCACAAGTCCGTTTTGGCGACGCTTGCAAGCTCATTTGCATACCTGCGAAAGAGTCGCGACGGCAGCATGAGTGCAGAGCTGAGCATGGGCCCGGAGATACCCAGCAGCCCTCTGGCTCTGGAATATGTCAATGATTTTGACCTGATGAAGTTTGACGTCAAGAAGGAGGGTTTGGCCGGGCTGGAGCGCGGAGGAGTGCGTCAGTGTAACCGCCTCCAACCACAGGGCTCGGTGTCCTCCACGCCGATCAGCACACCCTGCAGCTCTGTGCCCTCTTCGCCCAGCTTTAGCCCTACCGAGCAAAAGAACCACCTGGAGGAGTTGTACTGGCTGCCCAGCGGCGGCTACCACCAGCAGATGGACCCACAAACCCTCAGCCTGACCCCCGAGGACGCAGTGGAGGCCCTCATTGGAGCCACGAACCACGGCCACCCTCCGCCTCCGCACGTCCAACAGCAGCTGCAGCAGCAAGGCGCCTTCGAGGGCTACAGGGGTCCGCATCATCACCACAGCCACCACGGCCACGGCCAGCAGCACCACCATCCATACGCGGGGGCCATGGCACACCATGCCGAGGAACTGTCAGCTCACGCGGGAGCACACAACCACCCACACAGCCAGCACCACCACCACAACAACAACCAGGACCCCGACAGCCCGTCCCCGGTGTCTCCAGAGGCCCACCAAACACTCCACCACCACCGCCACCATCATCACCACCACCACCCTCATGGTCACCTGGGCCAGTCGGCGTCACACCACGGCTCAGCGGGCGGGCTCAGCGTGGAGGACCGCTTCTCGGACGAGCAGTTGGTCTCCATGTCGGTGCGGGAGCTCAACAGACACCTGCGCGGCTTCACCAAGGACGAGGTGATCCGCCTCAAGCAGAAGCGCAGGACCCTGAAGAACCGTGGCTACGCGCAGTCGTGCAGGTTCAAGCGGGTGCAGCAGAAGCACGTGCTGGAGAACGAGAAGACGCAGCTGATGAACCAGGTGGAGCAGCTCAAGGCGGAGATCAGCCGCCTGGCCAGGGAGAGGGACGCCTACAAACTCAAGTGCGAGAAACTGGCAGGCTCGGGGCCCACCGGTGGTTTCCGTGAAGCGGGCTCGACCAGCGACAACCCCTCATCACCAGAGTTCTTCATGTGAGTTGTTTTCTTGTGACGATAAACGAGAGACACCATCCACCTTGAACACACATTGACTGATTATATAGCAACAATAAACACCCCCATACTGTTTATGATAGGTAACGATTATAACCATGTTAGAAGACCAGATAGTATCCATATGTAATCATTCCCATTCAGGCAGCATATTTGTAGACTACTTGCTTGTAGAGAAGAGACTTTCTTTCCCCCCTCAAAGAGAAGCATCGACTGATGAACTTTGACCGTCCTTTGAGCAACTTTTACATGTGGGGATGGTGGCCACATAAAATATCTTGTTATGAAATGAGGACATTGTTGTGGAACAGCAAGGAGGCCTGACCTCTCCACTCTAGCGGGCCGTCTAGAATCCTCTCCAGAAGAAAAAAAAAGCAAGACTCCACTTTATGCAAACTAACCCTTCACAGGGGAGGGCATTTTATGCCATATCTCATTGATTTATTGCCTGCTTGGTTATATTCGAATATATAGAGAAACGAAAAAAATCTGCATTAAATATTAATCCTGCATGCTGGACATGTATGGTAATAATTTCTATTTTGTACGTTCATCATCTCGTGTATAATAAGAGCATGTTGTTGATCTGCGCTTCGCCATAGTTTTTTTTTGTGGGGGGGGGAGGTTGAAGAAATGCAGCGGGGACAGAACAGCAGGACTGCCTGTGCAGCATCATATAGCATCATATGCTGGGGGGAGGGGGCGTTATTTGGGCTTGTAAATATTATGCAACCGCAAAACTGCACAAGATTGAGGAGGCTGGTTTGAACTTCTGTCTTTCTTTGTGTTGCGTTTCTTATGTATTTTTACGTTCTGTTATAGTTGCTCCTTGGCAGGATTGACTGAAAGAGCAGTGCATCTTATTTCCAGTTTTACAGTTGCATTTAAATTCATCAAACTTTGTGTGTCAAGTGCACTTTTGGATGATGATTTTTTTTATGTTTTCACGTTGACATTTGCACAACCCCCCTCCAGGAAGACATGCTTAGATGCTTTAATGATGTTGAAGGTTCACAAAGTGCAAAGATTAACATTTGGCGGGAGGTGATGAAGCATGTGGCCGCTCCATTTTTTTGGATCCACATTAAACAAATCACATTTGTAAGTTTTCTGCATCAACTTTAACAATCGGGTGAAAACACAGGGAAATACATTTTAATATGAAATTAATGTGACTTTTTATTTATCCCAATGCAAAAAAAATCTTGGATTTAATGAATTAAAAAGCCAATAATCACTTCGATATTCAGCCACCTGTAGATGACCGAGTAGTGACTGAGGGTATATATTAAAAAACGTGTTTTGTTTTTTGAAAGTGCAGCAAATTCCCTGTTGGAGAATGATTAGACTGTGATGCAAAGTTTGAAATTACTGCTCAGTGTTTTCCTGATTTTTTTTCTGCAGGTCAGTAAAAAAGGGGATTCAGGTGGTGCAAATGCTCAAATTGAAAACCGTTTTTTATGGTATATGTTTATTTGTCTTTGTATTATTATTATTATTTGATAATTCTGGTTCTGCTGGCCAGATGCATAGTTCAACAAAGTTTTTTATTTTAATGATTTAAATTAACAGACTGTCAGATCATATCGAATAAGCATGGTGCTTGCATTTTAAACTATTGTTGAAACGTCATGCATTTTAACAATCTTTCTTTTTTTTGATTCAACTGTGTTGAAATCGAACTGAAACTGCAGCAGCGGGTTGTTGTTTTGTTTTCTTCATTTCCATGTACTTTGTCATGATGGGGATCAATTTTCAATCCTGTTTATATGAATAATAGTTAAACACTTAAATTTGAACTGTTCCATTCAGGCTGGTTTCTGTTTTGTCTTATTTTTGGTTGTTTTTGGAAGAAATTGTTTCCTATTTTGCTTATTAAAGTCATTGAAATGGCAATATTTCCCTCTCAGACTTTTTACTTAAGAAAGTCTTTTTGCATAACGACAACATATATGTATTTTAGTATTATATATATATATCAAGGTGTTATTTTCCAATAAAATGTAGCGAAAGTAGCGCAGGGAATTATTAAGACATTATAGTCACGCAAGGCATTTTATACAACATTAATGCAATATTTTCCACATTACTTGCATCCCTTTGCTGTGTGGACTGCATTCCACACGATGCGACTTCATGAATGAGGACGGGGGGCTTGTGGTGCATTCTGCTGGTCTCTGCTGACTTCTGCACAAACCTCCGCACTAGGTAAAAGGAGCTCTTGACCTTGCAACACGGAAGACGAAAAAAATACCAAAACCTTATATTTACATGAAGTGAAAACATAATTTCAGGGGTCGTGCATGGCTTTGAATATACTTACAGGCTCAAACTGGCGTGGTGTGGGGGGGAAAAATCCGATCGCCTGCTGAGGTGAGACTAAAACTGATCCTGTGTGCAACGCGGTGCAGGGTCATCTTTTTATTGTTAATATTGATAGAATGTATGACTGAGGTGTTACTCTCGTGCAAGAAGTGCGTGTTGGGTTTGCGCGTTGCTGTGTGAAGTTAAACATGAAGATGTCTTCAGTCATTCGACTGCACGAAATGATCAACATCATGCTTTAAAAAAGTGCGACATGAAGCAGAAAAGTAACACAAGAGGGGAGCGTAAGTGTTGATGGGAGTTTCTGGTGTCAGAACATTATCTGGTCCGTGTCTGCACATTCTCAAGGACAAATCAGCAAGGAAGTCCATCAGCCAATGAGAAGGAGACGAGAGTGGGTCTAGTTTACATTCTCTCTGCCTGTGTGCTTGTGTTCTGCTTCTGCAGTCTGGGGCAGGAGTGCAGCTGGGGTGAACCAGGACAAACGGGTCTCCACTTACACTTATGGTTGAGTGATTACTGTTTAACAGAAAAAGTGAGGGTTTGTTGTTTGATTTGCTAAACATTTTTTTAAAATATATAAAGATATTTGAATAAAAGCCACCTGTTTAGTAAATGTATCATTATGACCATTTAAACTACTCCTCAGATGGAAGTTCTGATGTGATGTACTTAATCTCAAATAAATCTAAATAAATCAACAATCCAAAGAAGACATTAAAAAAACCTTTGTCATTCTGCATTAAAAATTCATGTTTGTAATGATTCAGAAACGAACTTGTGGAATATTTTTCTTGTATTATCACTAATTATGTCACCTTTGGCGTCTTTGAAGTATGCAGTACGTGTGTCACTGCAGCAATCAGAGCAAAAGACAGATAGAGTATAAACGCAGGACCTGTTTTTGCTACTTATGACAAAAGAGTGACTTTCCTTGCGAGTCCGTGATGTGTCGCCCTCAGCAGAGGAGCGTCTATGTTGTGAAACTAGAAGAAGTGTAAAGAGGAACAAAGGCAGCAGGGGAGGGGACTGTAGTGGAGCGCATGAGGCACAGCTCAGCGGAAGAGCCAAGGACACAGAGACCAGGCGTACCGTAATGATTTTAGTCTCCGATCGCACGTTCACGGCCCCCCCGCAGAGATCCTATCTGCATTCAGTTTACTCTCCCAGCCTCCAGATTCTTGCCTCAGCAGCTGCACCACTGAAGAGTCCATTGACGGCTGCCCGAAAGCTGACAAGACTGTCTTTTAAGAGTGAGCTCATCTGTACAGTAGGCCTGTAAAACTCCCCAAATGTTAGCCTTAGCCATGCTCTCACTCTCTTTGACCTTTGACCCCAAACACCACAAACTCACGCATCTTTCCCAATTCGCCAAACATGCACATTTTTAATGCATTTCAAGTTCACATGTGGTTAAATATTAGCTTTAATTATCTCTTTAAACACTCACATAACCAATCAAACTCAGCTCTGTACCACCAAGGCACTCTGCTTACAGGTCCAAATGATTTCCTAGGAATTGAACACACATGCGTGCTCACTGGAGAATAACTTGTCACTGAGAGAGTGAATATGTGTGTGTGTGCCTGTTTGCCCAAAACCATTGCAAAGGAAGAATGTTGTTTCCTAAAACAAGTCTAGTGTGTAATCTGCATTTTACTTTCACGCTGTAAGGGGTGGCAGACGTTTCACAGTGTTGCATTTCTTTTCAACAGCAAGTTGCTACTCATCCTCATCATCTTACTTTATTTTTTTTGTTCAAATCTTTCTCTTCTTGTCTCCTTCCCTAGCAACAGTTCAGATCAGGACAGCTTCAAAATGACATCAGACCTCAGACATCATGTACACTGTGAAACACACAGGTGGATATTTTCCTCACAGAATATGGTAGACTCGTTTTGAATCGTGCATTCAACTGGACAGTTTGCCAAACAACATTGTATCATTTAATCAACAACTGGTGAAATGGGAAACACTTGATAAATGTATGCACTAAATCAACCTTTCCCGAATGTAGGGTCAAAACAAATAACAGGTCCCAACTTAAGCAAGAAGCAAATGCTGGAAGCTCTTTCATCGATTGTCAAGCAGCAACACGTTCTCTTGGCAAATAAATTTACTCATGTGTTTTGAATAAGTAATTCATATGCATTTGTCAACCTTATGGCTTCATGACAAATATGGTATGATGATGTATTTTGTCGTAAAATAAAGGCCACATCCACCCCGCCTGTCCCTCACCGGCCCTTGTAAGGTTCATCAAAATTGGAAAATAAAATTCAAATAAATTTACTTAATTGTCGATTAAAATGACAATGGTTTTATTTTGAAGGTGTATTTTTTTTGCCTGTGTACAGTAAGTACGCCACTTACGTCTGTCAACTACGAATGTAAATCTGTGCATGCGCACACCCTTACCTAAACCGTGACACTTGTTGACTTATTTTGCTTGTTAGCTTCCCTTGTCAGTAGTGAACAATGACAATTAAAGAGAAAAGGGGAAAGAAAGATGGGCGCTATTCCCTCTGGGCGACTCATGTACACAAAGGATATCCATCCTTTTTCTATGCTGCTAATCCTCATTAGGGTCACAGGAGTATGGTGGAGTCTGTCCTAGCTGACTTTGGGCGAGAGGCGGGATACACCCTGGACTGGTCGCCAGCCAATCGCAGGGCACATACAGTATACTGTAGACAAACAACCATTCACACTTACCGATCTCCTGACTGTGTGGCCAACATGCTAACCACTCGGCCACCGTGCGGCCTCACACAGGATATATTGTATCAAAAGCCAACCAATCACAGACATTGCAGTCTGCGTCACAAAGACAAGGTTAGACTTTATGGAGGTGCACCTAAGAAGGTTTGAAGGTGGAGGATTTCTCTTCCAGCTTTCAGCTTCCAGTCGTGGATTACTGCACTCTGCTGGCCGTAGTCACTTGTTAGCGCTAATGTACCTAATTTGAAATTAAAGTGGCTGTTTAATGAAACAAATTAGTCATGCATTTTGTTGATTTGAAACAAATGGCATATTACTGTGCGTATCTGTTCTCTAATTTGTGCCGATAGCAGTTTATTTACATGATTGGACCCCCAGTCCCAATGCCCATCACTATGGCAGCCTTTGAGGGGCAAAACGTGTTTGGTGAAGGGCTCCACTGTAAACGTTGAATCTCAAATGGGTTACTGAGTAGAGAGCTGGTCCAGTGTTACACGACCAAGACAAAAATCACATTGCACCTCAGCCGAGATTCAACTAAGCGGCCTTACCCTTCTCTCCAGCACTCTGGAATAGACCTACCCAGGGAGGCTGAAGAGTGTGATATCCCTGTATTTGGAACACACCCAACGGTATTCAAAGTATTCTTTTCACCGCCTAATTACATCCTCAGATGAGGTCAGCAGGCCTCCGTCCCCACTGTGGTGGGGACAGTGTGGACAAAGAACTGCTTCGAGTTTTTGCTGCTGCTGACCATCACCATGTAGAAAAAAAGTGAATTGTTTGAGGGCTTTGCTTGGTGTCATGAACTCCACTATAGAAATGCACGTTTTTCTACTCTTCCCTTTCTTAAACTATTATTTCATGATGAATTGGAAAATGGGCTCGTTGCTGAAAGCGTTTTAAAATATGTTGCCTTGACATTGGCTGCATTACCTTTTGCATAATCATTTTCATTTCTTGTATATCGAGAATGTTTGATAGCAAATGCTAAATGGACATACGGTAATTCATGAAGTATGTGTCTAATGAACGCTACGTAGCTATTCTCACTAACATACAGTCATGGAAAAAAATATTAGACCACCCTTGTTTTTTCAGTTTCTTGATAATTTTAATGCCTGATACAACTAAAGGTACCTTTGTTTGGACAAATATAACAATGACAACAAAAATAGCTCATTTTTTTGGCAGTACAATGCTATAGTTATTCATGTAAGAACTTAAGTGATTTTGATTATTATGAAGAAAACCATGGAAGTTGCTAGATATCAGCTCTTAAATTAAACTCTTATGAGATATATTTGTTATCATTATATTTGTCCAAACAAATGTACCTTGAGTTGTACCAGTCATTACAATGGATCAATAAACTGAAGAAACAAGGGTGGTCTAATCATCTAATCAACTATTGAGTAATTATTTGTAATTATATTATAATATTGAATTGAATTGTGAATTATATAAACTACTTTGATTACCTGTAAACTTTGAAACTGTGAATGTGAAATATTAATCATCAGTATTTAGTATAGTAGTTTAAAAGTTTACCAGTTAGATTTTAGATATATGTTATATGTTATATGTTTTATAGTAAGAGATAGATCATGTCGACTTTTAACTTGCATGCTGAAAAAGTCTGTGCACCCCAATATACATGGACAATGTACATAAATACATATTTATACATACTAATAAAGACAGTAAATATATATTTTCTATATTTATAGTAGGAGGTAGATCTTTGTAACTTGGTCATTTTAAAAGTAGCTCGCAGGCTGAAAAAGTGTGAGCACCCCTGCCCTAACCTCTGGGGGGTTGCCACTGCGACTGGCACTGACCACAGCTTCGATTAGCTGCCTCAGTAATGAAGCACGGAATATGGACTTAATATCCTTGGCCTCCCCCGGGATGCAGGTGGCGCTCGGCTGGAGGTGTGAGTTGAAGACTCAAGGAATGGGAGACTCTGCCAAATGTTCCAAGCACACCCACACTATACTCTTGGGTCTGCCAGGTCTGTCCGACATCCTCCCCTGCCATATCATCCAATTCATCATCAGGTGGTGATCAGTACACAGCTCAGCTTTTCCTTTTTCACCTGTGTGTCCAAAACATGCGGGCGCAGGTCTGATGATACGACTACAAAGTCAATCATAGACATGTAGCCTAAGGACAAACTGTGGTAGCACAGAAGTCCAATAACATAACACCTCACAGGGTTAGATCAGGGAGGCCATTCCTACCATTCACACCCTTCTAGGTCAAACTGTCGTTGCCAGTTTGGCCGTTAATGTCTCACAGTAGAACCATGAAGTCACCCACGGGGATGTTCTCCAGCACCCCTCTGCTGGACCCCAAGAAAGCTGGGTACTCTGAGCTACTGTTTGGTGCATACGCACAAACGACAGTCCCTTCCCGAAGGCACTGGGAAGTAACCCTCTCGTTCACTTAGCATGACTTCATAGGCACCGAGCCAGGGGGATACTATTAAGCCCATGACAGCTCACACTCTCCCCTGCAGCATCTCTAGAGAACAAGGTCCAGCCCCTTTCAAGGAGTTTGGTTCCAGAGCCCACACTGTGGCTTGAGGTGAGTCCAACTACGTCTACAGTAACTGGAACATTTCAACTTCTCAGGCTCCTTCCCCACCAAGGATGTTCCATGTCCCCCCAAGTACCAGATTTGGGTGACGTAGACCAGGCCGTCCAGGTGCCCGCCCTCGACTGCCAACCATCACACGATGCACCGGACCCTTATGTTTACCCTTGTAGGTGGTTGGTCTACGTGGGGTAGATCCAGTGTGTTTTTTTCGGGCTGGGTCAGGCCGTTCCCGACCTCCAGGTGTGTCGAATTTTCGTATCGTATTTTGAGGAAAATTATAATGCATACCTGATTTGACGTTGCTCAGGACAATCTGCAGCAGTAAAACCTTACCACAGACTGTGTATCTAATAGCTTATGATGCTGTTTTACCTTTAACTAAAGTAACAGGCCTGTTAAAACCTGCCGCTGGGAGAACAGAGCCCCCACCTGGTTGTAAAGAGGCATGTGAGAAAATGCACAACAACAGGTGCAGTGCAAGATGTATCCTGTTTGTGTTTATATATAATAGCCATGAATTGAAAGGGTCAAATTCTTGTACAGTATGCGATTATTGATCGTACACCATCCAGAGGGTGAATCCTTTTTTTCAAATTAAACTTTCTTTAACATGCTTTCTGAACAGACTATTAAATGATATGTAAATAATCAAGGTTTAATTGTTCAAGCTTTCATTCAACTTGTCGTGAAAATATTATTCTATATGTTCAGTTAGTAGGAACTGTACAAAAAGTTAGCAACTACATTATTATGCAAAAGTCACAAGCTTCTATTTCTGTGCATAGTAAAACAAAACGTTGAAGAGGGGTGGCACATGGGCCCAAGAAGTTGTTTCGTTAGTATCTCGGTAAAGGAAATATGTTTTTACGTTTGAGTCACTATGGCGTAAATGGAACATTCCACCCCCAAGAATCATAATGGCACCGCCATCTGTTTGTTATTATCCGTGAACCAAGAAATAGCTTACAAACTAACAAACCAACAAAACTAAGATGACAAAATAATAAGATGACAGTTATTTGTAAATGTACTGTACTTTTTACAGTATCTAATATTAAATTTGAATGTAACTATTTACAGCAATGTCAGTGCGCCAGTCATTCCACAACACACAAACATGCTTTGATGCAATAAATATTTTGTGGTTGTGTTTTATGCACTTGAAAAGCATTGCTCTTCCATATGTTTGCAGACAAACAAGAAGATGCTTTCTCCTCATCTGACCCTTAGCAGCCCCTCTTTGTGATGGATGTTTTTCTTGGTCACAAGCGCACTACGGTCGCTACGATAGACACACACGGCCGCAGCCAGTCGATGAAAGTGACCCGTGTGTACACCTCTGCTTCCGGGAAGTGAAACCCAATTCCGGGTGGGATTGATCGTCGTCTGGCCACTGCGGAGATGAGGCCAGCAGGAGAAGATAAGCGAAGACACCAACTGGTCAATGATACGCTTGAACGTCCACCTCAACTGCAAAGAAGACACTCTGTCTTAAAAGGAAGAGGCCACAGTGCATGAGGACGTATGAAAGGTAGACGCTGCTGCTGCTCTTTGCTCTTTGATCGAATGTGATGGTAGACAATATCTTGTAATATAATGTTAGCCTTACAAACATGCTGTGTTAGTGGTTTTAGAAGTGTGAAGAGAGCCAAATGACTTTAGGGGAGGGACATTAGCTTGAGAAAAACAAAGAAAAACATTTTTCAGACCTGCTCAGCTAATGTCGATTATTTTCAAAGACAAAATTTATTGATTTTTATTTCATACAGTAAGAGAGAAAACAGTGGTGAGAAGAAAATGGAATAAAATATGCTTAAGTCCATTTTTTGAGAAGTATGGAACGTTCATATTACGAACAAAATAAGTATTTCATTTTATAAGTTTACCCGCTTACAAAGATATAAACAGCCCACAACTTCAATGGCACAAAAATCAAATAAGGTTAGAAATTGATTCATGTACTTATTTCCCTGGCCGCACGGTGGTCTAGTGGTTAGCACTTTGGCCAACACAGTAACAGCTTGGAGATCGGGAAGACCTGGGTTCGATTCTCCCCTGGGCATTTCTGTGTGGAGTTTGCATGTTCTCCCCGTGTGCGCGTGGGTTCTCTCCGGGTACTCCGGCTTCCTCCCACATTCCCAAAAACATGCAGGTGAGGTTAATTGGCGACTCTAAATTGCCCATAGGTATGAATGTGAGTGTGAATGGTTGTTTGTCTATATGTGCCCTGCGATTGGCTGGCGACCAGTCCAGGGTGTACCCCGCCTGTCGCCCGACGTCAGCTGGGATAGGCTCCAGCATGCCCCCGCGACCCTAATGAGGAAGAAGCGGTATAGAAAATGGATGGATGGACTTATTTCCCTCAATCAAATCCATAAGCTCCTTCTCAGATGTTTCAAATTTGAACAATAAGAGTTAGGAGTGTTACGAGATGCAAGATTGGGTCGAAGAGAACAAGACTAGATTTTTACATTACTTTTAAGAAAAGTATAATGAAAAAATATAAAAAATTAAGGCCGTCAAATGTGTAAAAATTGTAATCAGATTAACCACAGTTTTTAAATTAATTAACCATGATTAATCACCATTAACAACTATGTCTGAAATATGCCCATTTTTACTGTATTTAATTAACAGAAATGACAGGACAGGATTGCATATATATTTATACGTATTAACAGCTTCAAATGAACTGAATATGTCAATAAAGCTAAAAGGTACCACAAAAGTCTAAAAATATATTCGTCTCACACTAGTCTCTTTAAAAGTAGCAGAACATTTGAATCACACTTTAAACCGTGTTATGAGCAATGAGGGGTTGCATTCAAAGACATCAGGTAATTTAAGGTAAATTAACTTGTTTACAGTGTACTTTCCAGCATACTTAAATGTAGCAAATTGTACATCCGAATTAAGAGTTACAAAGTGAGTGGGAAGAATATCCACTTCATGTTTTTTTTTTCATCTTCCTGTTTATTTACACACACACACACATGCACACGCACACACACACACACACCCATACACACACACACACACACATTATAAAGCTTGAATGCATCTCACGTTTTGTAATGAGAATGAGGAAGTGTTGTTCCCAGGATGAACGGACTAGAGACGTGTGTGAGTTGGAGATACATAGATGCATACGGTATATGATACTGGAATTGCACTGCTGTTGATGTGTTCAGGTCAGAATGAAGTTACAGTATAAAAGAGTGTCAGACTCTGTGTGACTCTGTGAGGACGCTCCACTGTGCTTCATTGTGCTTCATGTGCTCAACTGTGCTTGTGACGAGAGATCCGTCTGCCATCGTAACAGAGAGGCGTGCTTGCTTTGGTGTGCATGCATTAATGACACTAAAAGTTTTAACGCATTAAATGAAATAAATTAGTTTCCGGCATTAATGCGTTATTTTTGAAAGTCCTAATTAAAATATATGACAATATATTGCAATCTACTAATATAATGTCGACTACGTTACCCTCTTGTGAACTCTCTGTTTAGACTGTATGCCTGACAAAAGAGCTCACTCTGTTCATGCCATTGTTCTATGGAAGAAACGTGCCAAGGTGCTGAAACCAATGCACAGGGTGAACTCTCTTTCTGCCTGCTTGGAGGCGAGAGATGAGGAAAACAGACAAGCATGTACACGGCAATGTATTGAGGCCGGCAAAATGATCAAGTTCATTTTCAATTATTGTGTGATTAACGAATGTATTTATTAGCGTCTGAGGCCTAGCACCCACGAAAAATCTTGTCACATTTTAATCTCGTGAGATCTTGTGACACGAGATTTGTGACACCCCTAATAATTGTGCGTATGAAAAGTAACTCAAACCAAAACATAAAAAAAAGCATGACATTAATTCCTGACCATGCTTCCGATCTATGACTTGCATGTTAAATAAGAACACGCCTCACATAAACACTGCGTGTGCTGCATGCATGTGTGCCAACGTCTGGCCTGTCATCCCTTGGATGAGACATTAATAATTGAATGGATCCATTAATAAATAAAGTGCAGGGGGAGACAGGCAAAGGAGGGAGCCAGGTCCATCTTCTTTACAATCACCAAGCGATGAGTGGCACAACGGTGAGCGCGCTGCCACTCACTCCTCGTTCAGACTGACTCAGGTGTCTGGACATAAGTTAGTTAGTTGCAGTGAAGGTTCACAACATGTTATGCCACAATTCATCCCTCATGCATCAGGACAAGGCGACTTCCTGTTAAGCAGGTAGAGGGAGCTACTCAAAGTACAGTCAGGTATTCAGTGTTTATGCCTTCAACATAACTAACTAGTTTTCCAGTAGGCCTCTCTAAAGTCCAGTTGGCGGTTGTTCTTCCGACATGACAGAGCCTGCTATTTCACAGAAAACCCTGCCAAGGGAGCACTCAGCGGAACGTAGAATATGAAGTTGTGGTTTTGAAGCATATTGAATTTTAAGAGGGTCTATTATCAGCTTTTGAAACGCTGCAGTAGTTTTCTAAGGTTACCCAGGCGCCTTTTGGACTAATAGTTATACACAAGCCTTACCACAATGAGATGCTTCTTTAAGCTGCAAACTGTTCATCTTGACCTATATTTGTCTTGAAGTTTAAAAAGTTCAGCAGCTAAACAAAAAAACATGCCGCCCTCAGATCACAGCTCCAAATGTACACATGCAACCCTTCCCTTTCTTTCTTCATCAATTCTCTATTAACGCTCAGGCTCTGCGTTCTCCTACACTCTTTCAAATCTGCTGCTCTTGTTTTCTTTTTCTGTAGGCCTTCTTTTATATTTTACAGCCTGATCTCTATTTAGATTTCCTCGTTTGGAGTTGCCACAATGCTCCCTGCTGCCAACATCTGCAAGCGGTTTGGAGGCAAGAGACACGATGGAAAAACATCAAAAAATAAAAAGACCAGCACTGTGCTCTACTACTGGACTGCAATGGATGGAGGCTGTGAAAAGGATACAAACTGCTCTGGGATCAGAGGCCCACTCAGGAGTCGGGCCAGGCTCAAACTAAAAAAGGTTGGCAGTGACGCTTGTTATGTGCAAGTAGATACATGTCTGTATCAGAAAAAGGCACCCTTTGGTGATGAAGTGTAATATTCTGCACCGTGTGTAACATAAATGTACAATCCACACAAGACTGTACCTTACACTGTTAGATGGGGGGGACCCCACAGTTTAAGGTTTACTGGGGATTGACCTCAATCACGTGTCAGGTTTTAGGCAGATTGGACTTGAGCTGCAGCACTTTTAAAGAGATTATGTTATTGTAAGAGATTAGAGGAAGTAGATACATTGAAGGGAGCTAATGAGGGGTTTCTCCCCTCCCCAGCTGCCGGCTTAATGCGGTGCTCACTGTCCTGTTGATAATACACACTACAATGGAATTATTGTGGTATTATAGGCCTTTATTAGACCATTATAGGAGTGCTGTTGCAGTGAACTACACTGCTGATAGCTTCGTGCATGAAAACTTTCAGGGGGGCATGTGGCTGCCATTTACTCATGTCAGTAGACGAGTGAAATGGTGAGGGTTGTGTGCGCACAGTAGGGTCTCATTAGGTAATGAGGGTGATTACGCTGCATTAGGTAGTGGAGAAGCAAGGCAACAGCCACAGGGTGGGAGGGGAGAGGAGAAACATGTGTCTGTGATTTGTGGCATAAGCACATACCATTTAATTGAGACAAGCTGCCTCTGTCTCCTGATTGGTGCAGAGCTGTCCTCTGCTTGTCTGCTTGGCCCTCGCTGTCTTTAACTCAGAGGGCAGAAAGACAGATGTGGTGTGAAAGGGTGGAAAGGGAGTGTGGAAAGGTACTGGACTCGGAGGCGGCTTCAGTTGAAGGTAGAGTGCTGAACACTGCCTGTTGAGTTTTCTAGGTCATCCCTTTGCAGCCCTGAAGAACAAGTAGAGAACTGTTTTGTCTGGGATAACATGGTAAAGTGGAACATCTACTCACTGTACAACCAGTGTAAAAAAATTACCCGCCTGCAATTGGTAATTTCTTAAAAATGATGCAAAAAAATTATATTTCAGAATCCAGTCGGTTCAGCAAGTTATTATAATTTCTGAAAGATCGAGAATGCATCCTTAAACAAATGGAACAATGTAACGCACATTGCTCGAAGACTCCTATGAGATGAAGCAGGCATTTACAAAACCCTCAACACCCTGAACACTGAAAGCTACTGCATCGTGTGTGGACATCCCGAAAAAATCTTGTTCTGGAGAAAATTCAGAGGACTTGCACTACACGAGAAAAGGACTGCTGTGGCAATGTTGGAGTTCAGCAAATTTTGTTTATGATGCCGTGATGAAGTATAGAACATTGCGGTAACACATACCTTTGCAAAAACAAGGAGTGCAGGTGTGATCATCATTACAATTCTGGAGCTCCTTTGCAAAAGTGATCTTTGATCTCAATGGGACAAATCTGGATGAATAGAGTGAATACATTTTTTAAAAAGTACCTGTCCAAGAAAGGAAAAGGACTGTGAGAGAAGTTTGGAGAAAACTATTATTAAGTTATTAGTGAACATATGAAATGCTAAATTCTCACCTGAAGAAGTGGATGAAGTAAAACAAAAAAACTTTTACAAACACATCAAGCATGATCACAGAAAAATAAAAAGCTGAAAAGGTTGCACCATCAGTGGAAGACCATGAAGACGGTCTGGAGGACTCCTTCCATCCTGCCCAGGAGAACACAATCGTTCCAGACTCAACCTTCAATAGGTTGGTGGTCTACAAAGCTAAAGCTTTCACGAAGACACAGCTGCACCAATGAATCCTTTAGCCTACAAATGATTCACATCACTGAGAGGACATTCACAAAAATTGTGTTCAGGCCTCGGAACAAACATCGTAGGAGCCAAAACAGCTCTTGAGAAAGTCTACAAGTTTCTAAATACACTTGACACTCGTTGAAGATGCTACCAAAAATGGGACAGAATGATCTTGGAAAATCAACCGCACAAACTGGCCACTTGATTGGAGCAACCTACATGGGGCAAGTTCAAATAGTAAAACAAGCACAAATCTTGAAGGAGATGGAGTTTTGACTTGAGAAGAAATCCAAACATTTCTCTTCATGGTAACTAACTTCACTCTAATGACAGATCCATTGATGCATAGTGCAAAGCCAGGAAGATTGTGTAGACCTCAGTCCCAAGGCACTTCTACCGGGACAAGCCAGAAGAGGGCCTGGAAATTTCCAGTTTGAAGGCTGGAAAAAAATGGTATAAGCTTGCTGGTCCTCTTTGTAAGAATTGGGAACACAGCTTGGATAGAGAGGACAGCACAAGTTGGCTCAAGCCATCAGTGTCAATGCAGATGAAAAATGGAAAATACTGGCCATACCTCACAAGTATAGTACGTAAATCAAGATGCTGATTAGCATGATTATTGCACATATGTGGCTTAGGTTGACCACAATAAAAGGCCACTTCAAAATGCAATGGCACTCCATAATGGTATGTGGAGTTAAAGCTGTCGTTTTCTGAATGGAAGCACAGACACTACTTCGACGGCATTGATCTCAACTGTAAGAACATGCATATGAAGTGTACATTATGTCCGCGGCGAAGAGATATCAAATAGAGATAGCAATAATCAGGCTAACCAGCATCTTGATATGCCACTCCTGTGAGGTGGATGAGTTATGAATGCTCACTAACACAGATTTAAACAGATTTGTGAACAATATTTGAGCGAGATAGGACTTAGAGTTTTAGATCTAGAAAAGTAGATCTAGAAAAATAGGCACAAAAACAAAAGTGTTGGTTTATATTTTTGTTGAGTGTAGTTGTGAAAGTGTGAAATAAACTCAAGAAAATCTATGCGACTTTATTTGATAAAGCATCCTCTATGATCTTCCCAACCTTTTTAAGTTTAGACAGGTTTGAGGTATAAAAGAACTGGACAGATTGTTTAGTAATGCTTCTTTAATGTGTCCAAAAAACAGCACATTCACCAACTAAGATGAACAGTGCATGACAGGATTCCTTTTGCAAGGCGGTGTCCGCTCTTCTACAAGTAGACAGGTATTTTTATCCAGGATAAAGTGCTGACCGAGTCTCAGGTAATTACACCCCTGTTGGGCTTTGGCACAGACATGTCAGGGCAGTGCTGAGTGCACCTTACACCCCAGCAATGGGTAAACCACACTTATCTCACCATTTACAAGCAAGTATGGAGCCTGGCTGCAAATGAGAGTGGGGAAGGGGAGCCTACCTTGGCAGAGTCAGGAAACCACACTCGTAGGCCCATGCCCAGTTCAAAACTGCATGCAACAATAACTTACAGCTATGCAGAGGGTCAGATAAAAAATAAAAAGGCTACATAAAAAGTGGCAAACAGTGGGATTATGATAAGCATTTCCTGGCGTGGATTCAATCCAGTAATCCTTAAGAGTGTTAGGCATGTTCTAATCGCTTGTAACATAATAATTTTGAACGCTCATGAATAAGATACATCTTTTTTTTCATTTTAAAGACAAAAAACAAAGGTTCTAATGACATGCCTGGTTGTGTTAATGCCTCAAAACCATTTTAAGAGCAAGTACTTATTTTGGTTTCAGACAATGAACATGTGTTAATAACATAATAATATAATGTCACTATATGATTCTATCTGATCATACATTGCATGAAGGTATTTGCGATCTGCAGCTTGGCACAAGGCCAACAGGTCCTGAGGGTATTTGGGCTGAATTCAACCAACACTGTACCTTCCACTATCAGACTTTTCATATGCTGTAAACCACATTTTTTACTAAATGCAGGTTTCAATATCAAACATGCAATGATATATTGAGCACATTGATTTTATGGACCTTATGTTGTCACATCAGGAATGATGGAAATTCAGCAAGATGTAGCTTGCGGGAATTTATTGTATTGAGAAATACAGTATATACAACGCTGAAAAGGCTTCCTACCTCAAATGTACTTTGGAAACGTCCATCTAATTTTGCCCAATATACATTTTAAATATGCAAAGTGGATAGTCAGACATGATTAACAGGAGTAAAGATTTAGCACATGTTCATCTGACACACACATGAACACCCCCTCTCTCTTTGGACACAAAGTCTCCCTGTTTCTGTCTCTCCATCTCACAGACATAAACATAAGTCATCTTTGCAAACAATTGATTTCTCCCCATTCCCATGCCTTCCCTGACACTGTGTATAATTATGACTGTTGGCATATATTGTTTAATAATTGTTGCTGGTGCTACAGCTTCCTGTTTATGTCACATGTTTATGTTTACAATTTATAGTGGTGAACCTTCCCAGGAGTGGCCGGCCAACCAAAATCATCCTGAGAGCACAGTGAGGACTCATCCAAGAGGTCACAAAAGACCCAACAACAACATTCTAAGAACTGCAGGCCTCACGTGCCTCAGTTAAGGTCAGTGTTCATTACTCTACCATAAGAAAGACGCTGGGCAAAAACGGCCTGCGTGGCAGAGTTCCAAGACAAAAACCACTGCTGAACAAAAACAACATTAAGGCTTGTCTCAATTTTGGTGGGAAAACATCCTGATGATCCCCAAGACTTTTGGGAAAATACTCTGTGGTCTGATGAGACAAAAGTTTACCTTTTTGGACGTTGTGTGTCCCATTACATCTGGTGTAAAAGTAACACAGCATTTCAGAAAAAGAACATCATACTAACAGTAAAATATGGTGGTGGTAGTGTGATGGTCTGGGGCTGTTTTGTTGCTTCAGGACGTGGAAGACTTGCTGTGATAAATGGAAGCATGAATGCTGCTGTCTACCAAAAGATCCTGAAGGAGAATGACCGGCAATCTGTTCATGACTTCAAGCTGAAACAAAGTTGGGTTCTTCAGCAGGACAATGATCCGAAACACACAAGCAAGTCCACCTCTGAATGGCTGAAGAAAAGCAAAATGAAGCCTTTGGGGTGGCTTAGTCCAAATCCTGCACTTCCAAATTAAAAAGCTTTCAGCAATGGGCACATTTTGTAATTCGTCATTAAATAATACTTTAAGAAACGCAAGAAAACACACATTTTTATAGAGGTGTTCAGGACACTAAGCAAATCCATTAAACAAATGACTTTTTTTCTATATGACTCGTCGCTAAAAGTAAACAAAGAACTTTTGTTATAGGGAGACATATTTTATTTATCCATAATCTGAATAATAATAATAATATGAATAATAAAGATTAAAGTTGCACCTCCGTGTGTAGTGTCTGAATGTGTCTTCACCACTTCATCTGTGCCAAGGAGCTGATGACATCGACCCACAATCGACCCACACTACCTTCCCGATCGACCGGTAGCTCGCGACTGACGTAATGAACACCACTGTTTTAAACTGAGCTAAAAAAAAAACAGTACATGATCACTACACTTATTTGCTCCACCATTCCGTGAATCCACGACATGGAATAAAGGAAAGCCAATGAACATATGCTTCTCAGACTTTATGAGCAGGACAGGAAGCCTTGAGCTTGTCTTGTCTTTACTTTCTCCAGAATGTATGTATCATCTCTCCTATTAAAAGCATGTTTCATGGAAACTATGCGCTGTACGTTGTGCGGCAAAGCAGAGGCTGAGGGAAATGGTTGTGGTCGGGCCATAGTCCCTGACAGAAAAGCAAAGAGAAGACAGAGGAGGGGTAAAAAAAAAAATCCAAAGTACTTGAGTTGAAATGATTATCCTATACTGTATGTACACACGAGTGAGGGCACATACATGCACCTCCACTAGGAGATGAGGTGCAGTGTGTAATAATATGCTGGTGGGAATGTGCCACTG
This sequence comes from Dunckerocampus dactyliophorus, assembly GCF_027744805.1. Classification (NCBI taxonomy): domain Eukaryota; kingdom Metazoa; phylum Chordata; class Actinopteri; order Syngnathiformes; family Syngnathidae; genus Dunckerocampus; species Dunckerocampus dactyliophorus. The sequence continues at coordinate 35,538,877 of NC_072819.1, read as the reverse complement.
CATGTTAATTCTCCCTTCACGCTTGCGTTGAGGAACACAGAGCCTCTAATTGATGCTAAACAAACTGCTGACCCACACTCAGGATGAAAGTCTGTCTCTGATGCACACACATTGACACAGGCTTAACTTTACTATTTGCCCTCAAACTCACAAAAAAGTTTAGATAAACTGTCATTTATTCTTAGCATTCATTGCTTCAGCTTAAGTTGAAATGTACACACAAAATGGACTGGATGGTTTGCATTTTCCAATGTCCTTGAATTGTGAGATGCATTTAGATGAGTGTGCCCATGCATGCGTTAGGAGACGTGTCTGGAAGGTGAGGGGGCCCGAGAAGGTAAACTCCAACTCATCCTTGTTGCACATGTACACACACACACACACACACACACACGCACTACATGAAGGAAGAGGCACAACAATGTCTTTGTGCAGGCCGCTTTTGCCATGTCTCCTTGTTACTGCACACAGATAGATCATCTCTGTATAGCAGACTGCATAGGCAAGTGCATGCACGCCATGGAGAAAGAAAGGAGTGGGCGAGAAGTTATAACCTGAATCACTTTCCACACATTCCCCTTGTCTCTTGTCTCCCAGGTCTCGCTCATGCTCCCTCTTCACACCCTCCCCCTTTTCTCTCCCTCTGTCTCCACAGAGGAATCCAGTCCCTCCGTTGGGATTGGAGTTCTTTGAAGGTGATCCAGAATTGTGCTGCTCTGACTGCATGGCTCTTCTCCCCTCTGCCACAGCCACCCTCCTCTCCCTCCCCATTGGCCCTCAGGGGTCCTGGATCCCACTCAACCTGAGAGCAGCCGTGCTCCAAATCCAGACTCGGGCGAAACACTGCTGCGGGCCTCTGCCCCTCTGCACCTCAGAGAGAACACAGGCGACATGGAAAGAGGACGGAGACCGACACAAGCACGGTGACATACATGATTATGATTCAATGCAAATGATCATCTCTACCTTTCTCTTTAGGCTTTTCATAACCATTTTCATCCTTATATTTCTTTCCTCATTCCAAGCCACTTCCCCTCTGCCTTTCTTCCCTTCCTCCCTCATCCCAAGGGCAAACTCATCAAACTGGTTCCTTTGGCACACCACGAACACACAAATACACACTGGGATGCCAACACAACCTCTCCATTCAACAGATGGCCTTTCACTCAGGGCCTGCAGACCCATGCATGCAGAAGACAGCGAATGACAGACATAAAGAGGAAACAAAAAAGAGAAGAAGGCAGATAAAGAGAGAAGTGATCCAGAGGGATGTGCATTCCTTTGGCTTGCCTGGCTCTGGAGCACAGGAGACGTGTTGCTAGCTGTTCGGTTTACTATCCCCAAGCCATATGGGCTGGCACGCTTTTGTCTTTGTGGGTGTGTGTGTACATGTGTGTGTGTGAAGCCGATGCAGAGATTGTGATTTCACTTACATTATGACTTTTACCACCTAAAGCACGTGTGTGTTCTAGACCATAATAACCAGAGGAACACACGCTTCCAGATTACTGCTTTCAATTAAAACTAAAGCGCTCCCAGAACCACTTGGCCCTCATGCCTAAAACGCGCCACACGTTTACACACATAAACACACAAATTTACACAAGATGGTAATTTATCTCATGTGACACTGCAACTTAATTGTAATCATATGATGTATGGAGACAAAGTGGAAGCCTTGGTTTGGATTTGAAGGGTAATTCAGGTTTATTGTCGTATCTTGGTGAGATTAACAAAACAAGAAAACCAAAAAAGATGACAGTATTGTATCCTTGTATTGTTATATAAATGTACTTTAGAGAGAAAAGGCAGCTGGGGTCAAAGCTAACATTTCTACATTTGATTTTACCAGCCGACTCTAAATTGTCCATAGGTATGAATGTGTGAATGGTTGTTTGTCTATATGTGCCCTGCGATTGGCTGGCAACCAGTCCAGGGTGTACCCCGCCTGTCGCCCGAAGTCAGCTGGGATAGGCTCCAGCATGCCCCTGCGACTCTAATGAGGAGAAGCGCTATAGAAGATGGATGGATGGATGGATGGATTTTATTGTTGTCCCATGTGACAGGAACATCCCTACTGTTTTTAAATGATGCATGGTCCAAGATGCGATAGTTGAGGTCAAATGTCAGAGCAGATATAGACTAATGGTGGTTAACTGGTTCCAAACCTAACAGTGATAAGTGAATTTTTGAAAAGTATGATTCCTTATTTATAAATTGAATGTTTTAATAGTAACAGCGTAGAAAACCTGTTTACAACCTTCTTTTTTATAACATTATTTGAGCCCTATATACATGAACTAATGCCCCTAAAATCACTTTTACACTCGTATTGCCCAATGTAGTAGACAGCATACGAGCAAATAAGCAATTTAAGACATAAATTAGACTTGTACTCATGTGTATTGCTATAAATGTGTTCCCTAGGGGAGAGGAGTGGGCGGACAGGAAGTGACATTGGGTGTTCAGAGTTGAGTTTAGCTTGCTGTGAGTTATGGCCTCAACAGTAGCCCGTGTTTTTATTAAAGGAAACCTGCACTTTTTTTGGAATTTTGCCCAGCATCCACAATCCTTATGTGAGACATAGACACACATGTCTCTCTCTTTTCTGTGCATTCTAAAGATATAAAAACAGCTAAAAAGAGGCAGCTCTTTAATGCAAGTAATGGGACACACCTATTCCTTCTACGAAGCCCGCTATTGAGGGGCTATCCACACGGAAACGTTTCCAGGTCAAAACGGCAAAGTATTTTATCGTTTCAGCCTCTCATCCACACGGGACTGAAAATACCTGAAACTGTATTGTTTGAAAACGGCTACCAGAGTGGGAAAATCTGAGAACGCCGGCTTGCCGTTGCCGTGTATAGAGACAATACAAAATGACGTCACCGACTCACCACCGCCTCGTCGCTGTCACATGACCAGATGTGAGCTTTGACGACAAACCAACATAACATCTATATTTCGACAGACACGACTTACCCCAGTCAACATTCTCCTCATATTTGGTTGTCTTATACTCCATAATGACGGACAGAAGTAATTCCACTTCTCGTAAGCCTTGAAAAGTAGAAGACGATGGACTTATGCGCATGCATTCTTTCTTCTTCTATGGTTTGTCACGTGGTTTGTTCACAGCGACACACGTAGGTGTGCTTGTGTATTATATTATTTTCACTCAGTGATTCGTTCCCATCTGGATGCAACAATTTACTAATCCGGAACGGTGTGGACTAGACTTTTTTTCAACCCGCCAAAATCAAAATCTCATGAATGTTCCTGTGTGGACAGGGACTCAAACACCTCCAAAAACCTCTAGCAACCAGTTGACAAAATGTTGACAACAAACGCCTACACCTAACATTAACTTTTCCAAACTCAAAAACAAAAACACAGCAGGAGTGGCGGCAGGTCCAGTATGTAGCGTTACCTTTCAGTGGTGGCCTGAGGCATTGTGAGCGTGGCACTGATGTGCTGTGAGCGACTGTGTGATGAAGCTAGTCGCTAGCCGGCTAGTAGCTAGCCAGTGTGGTGTGGCAAGGTGTCAAGACACCAGTAACGTACTTCTTCGGTGTAACAATGTTAATAATAATAACAACAATGTCGCTGTAGCTTGGTTAATATGCCGGTCACATTATGTAAATGGAATGTTGTTGCCGTTTTTTGAAGGTTTTTTCAGAAGGCTTTATAGGCAGAATAGGTACGTTCCATTACGCGCATCCTTAAACGGTCAAAGGTCAAATCAGTGCACTTTTATCTGACACAATTTTCTAATTAAGGCTTAATGAGAAAACGAGACATCATTTATGAGCTAGACCAGGGGTCGGGTACCTTTTTGGCTGAAAGAGCCATGAAAGCCACATATTTTTAAATGTATTTCCGTGCGAGCCATTTCATATTTTTTTTAACATTGTATACAACTAAATGTGTTTAAGCAAGACCAACAATTTTAGAATATATTAAGCCTCTGAATTGATTATTTTTATGAACATTGTTATACTGAAGCTATCCAATAATAAATAAAATACTTCTTACCATTAATGCGACTTCTGGTGCTGCATGGTTTTGCACCGTACTCCTCATCTTTCTTTCTTTACACCATCTTCTTCGTCAAAAGGGCTGGCTCTGTACAAGAACCACACAAATCATAGGAAAACTAGCTTTCGAAAACCAAGAATCCCACTGTATTATTATGAGAGCATTTAATCTGTGGTTCGACATAAGGTTGTTTCTATGCTTCAGCATTTTTATTTTATCTATTTCTACTGAAACCTTCATCAGAATCACCTCAGAGTGACTTTTCTGTGTTCTGGGCCCAGTAACGTCACTAGGGTCAGCAGTGATGTGCTCACTGTGAAGACGAGCATTGTGTGTGTGTGTGTGTGTGTGTGTGTATAAGGAGCAAGCTATCTATAGCCTGTGTATCCCTGGGGATTTGAGTCTTAAACTCCATATTCATGACACATCACTTTGAGGATTAGAAGGGCATCATCAGACAGAGGGGGCTTACAGCAGCGGACGCACACACAGAAAATAAAGAGACACCGTTCTCATCCTGGTGCACTCTCTCTAGGAAGTTCTTCACATATTAGCACTCATACGCTGTACAAACCAGTGAGAAGATAGTGGGAAAAAAATCTCTGCTATTACAATTGAGACATTATTATGACAGAGCAGGCAGGATGATTGCTTTGTATCACTAACGCGCGTATTTCAGTGTTAATATCAGGAGTGATTACTTGCCTTCTTAGCCCTAACAGCTTCCAGTATTCGTCACAAACTGCCAATTCAAACACTTTGCTTGGACCGGAGAGTGCCAATTGTTGAGACACAAACATAATCCAAATGTGTGAGGCCGAGGTTTATTAAGGCCACAGGAATCTGATCTGCAGGGGAGCTCGAAGAGGGCAGAGGGGGTGTTAGTGCTGGCAGTGTGGATGTTTGTTGTGATTGTATAGTTTGTGGCTTGTGTGCATCCATGCATGTGTGTGTTCTTATCTCCATGGGTCTACAGCAGCAGGAGCATCAGAGGAAGTGCAGCCTTTCCTTCCTGTGCCTTTCACACTGTCACAACACAAACTGGCCATAAAAGTCTGGCTTCATCCAACCTACAGAGAGACAGAGCGAGTGAGTGCAGTTGTGAATGAGGCTGTGAATGGAGAACATGTGTGTGTGATTTGTGGTATACAGCACATACCGATTTACACATTAAAGTTGTTTTCTATTGGAGGACAAATGAAAGGAGAGCTTGGTGTATGTGCTGGTCTTGGTCTTGGTATACTGTAGTGTTCGGCCTCTGACCTCCATTGGGAGGCTGAAGAAGGACACATCCCTTCCCAGTGTTTGGCACCTGGAGCCTGCTTCTGGCAGGCAGCCATTCCTTCCTGTTTCATCCCTCAGTCAGTAATGTCCAAAAGGCCCAGAATTAGTAAAAAAATTAAATGCATTGCCAAACTGGACCTTCTCTGCTGCAAAATAAGTGTAATATATATAAAGGTGATAAACAATGATACATCATCTTTATACATTTATTCAGCATGAACGGGTTACTCATTTTAGACGAGTATCTGGAGCCAACCGTACACACCTGTAAGCAATCTGCCTGATTGTGTATTTTAGCCTGGTATCTGGACTTATTGGGTGCCAGATTGTCTTTCCATACACGCTTGTTGTCCACGCTGCCTTCTTCGTGTAGCCTCGCTAGCTCTGTATACTTCCTGGTCTTTATATTGTGTATTGTGAGTATTCCTACCCTGTTTGGCTGTTCCAACAGTGGTTAGTCTGTCTCCAGCTACCATTAATTTCCTGCCTGGGTTTTTCCGGCAGCTATTTCAGATGTGCTTTTGTATTTTTCCCTGCTAGGCCTTTTCACCAGCAGTGTTTCTCGTTATCGTTTTTGTGGACCAGCAATTATGTTTTGACCCAGTGTTTACTTTTTGGCACGCGGAAAAACATATCAACGCGCATAAAGACCACTCTCCTCACGTGACGATAACTGAATTTGCTGCTCCCTGCGTGCACGCGCACGCTCATGATGGCTCCCTGCACGCGCCCTCACTCAATGCTCGCTCGCGGTGCCTGAATAAGGGCTCGCTGCTGCTTGTTATTGTTTTGTATGATATTTAAAATTAGTTGGTCAACTTGTTTTGTTACGTACGTGGAAAATGTTGCTTGCAGTACTGAACGTGGTGCTTTTGAGAAAAATACAGTGAACAAGGCTGACAGATTATTTCCCTGTTTGCCATCACTGGATGTTTGCATGAATCACCAACTTCACAAAAATCATTAAAAAACTTTTTTTCAAACAAACAACAAATATAGCAACTTCTGATCAATCCATGTCAATTTCAGACTTAAAATAATGCACTGATTTAAGGTTTCAGGTTCAACCACGCCCACTTCCAGTTTATTCCCCGCCCACTCAGAAACGGATACAATCATTAAGATGGGTGAACAGATACAGATAGTGGTGTACTCGCTCATCCCTAACATTTATGCTCCTCAACAAGATTACAAGAAGTTGTTTTTTTAAAGTGACACATGCCTTTAGTCTAAATAGCACGCCACATACATTATAGGAGCTCCGAAGACTTGAATGAGTCAAGTCTTTGTGTGCTAATTAGTGCTAATTTTAGTAAAGCGTCTGTCATCATTCATCAGTAATTAACCATTTTTGAAGATCCAGGGCTGGATATGTGTTGCATGTTCATCCAGATTGTTTCCCTTCCTACTCACACTCACTCACCAGTGTGGCATCGGGGAGTGTTATGATTTGCAAGGTGAATCTGATGAGGAAGATTTTGGTGTAGTGATGACATTTGAGGTGGATGCACACGCACACACACACAATCAAAGGACAAAAGAAACATCTAGAACAATTGATCCATTTTAGGTTTTCCAAAAAATATTGTTAGTTTCTGCATGATTACAAATTGAGCTGTTCCGGTTAACAAAAATTGAGACTTCTGGAGGAACCCTCTCAGTAAATGATTGTTTGTCCAGTGGCGTGTGCAGTGTCAGCAGCGCACCGAGAGCTACAACGCTGATGAGCCTGTCATTCAATTGCATTAAAATGCAGCAACCCGAAGAGTGGGGCTAAAAAGCATTCATTACTTTCATATAATTAACTGGACAGGATTGAAGTGAGTAAATATATTTACAATATTTAGGGAGTAACTGTACACAATTACATGAACACAAATTTACAATATGCAATGTATAATAAAAACACATACACAATAGTGTTATGACAATTATGAGAGAAATGGGAGCCGTGTCAAATCAACACTTCATTTCCATTTAAAATCTAATGTATGACTTTGACCTTTCAAAACTAAACTATATGGAGTTTCTCTCTCCATCCGTTATGCTGCTTGTCATCATACAATATGTTACCATAACAGCATGTGTTCTGGTCATTTAAGACACCAGTCTCCAAGCAAGTTGTGTTCTCAATGACCGGGGACAAGAACTTACAACCTTGGCCTAATTATTGTCTTTATCCTTACCCACAATATATTGGCTTTAATTTATCTGCTATCAATAGTTTGTCAATTCGACCAAACACATTAGGTCTGTTTAAAACAGAAATTTTCATTATGTTCGAATCTCCGTTGGGCATCTCTGTGTGGAGTTTGCATGTTTGTCCCATGTGTGTGTGGGTTTTCGCCTTGTACTCCGGTTTCCTCCCACATTCCAGAGACATGCATGTTAGGTTAATTGGAGACTCTTAATTGTCCATACTGTAGGTATGAATGTGAGTGTGAATGGTTGTTTGTCTTTATGTGCCCTGTGATTGGCTGGTGACCAGTCCAGGGTGTACCCTGCCTCTCGCCCGAAGGCAGCTGGGATAGGCTCCAGCATACCCACGCGACCCAAATGAGGATACGCGGCATAGAAAATGGAGAGATGGGAGGGATCTCATCCGGTAAGGGTCTGAAGTCCTTTTAACAGTGGATGAGTAGTCATATTGCGCATTGTGTCACATTAACATAACTGTCCGCGTCATTGAATGAAAAAAAAACCAAAATGGTAGAATGGAAATCGTCATGGAGTGTAATTAAACAATGCTTGATTCCTTGTACAATTTTAAGTGTGTCAAGATAAGGGGACATAAAAAGCTGTGACTTCCTCTTTCCTGTGGTTTTTGAGAGGCACTTCCTGTCTTTACAAGCCATGTGGAATTTCACTAATGATGACAAGGGATCCTGGCACATCTGTCCATTGGAAAGAGTAGAATCGAGTGCTTTGCGTGGTCCTATGTTGATACTGTGAAAAATGAAGGTCCCAAGGCAAAGATTTGTATTGAAAAAAAGCTTATGGGCAGAAGAACGAACCAACGCGAAATTGTTTTTTAAATACTATCATGCAAAAAAAGCCATGTGGATAATTGTTTTCTTATTTTTTCTTTATTTTTCGACACACGATGATCACAGCTGTCAAATAATAAGGTCTGCAGTCATAATTGAAATTAATAATAGCAGTCAGAAATAATAGCAATTTCTTCCAAAGGTTTAGTGATGGCCAAATGGCAGTTACACAACACTCGTATTGGAAGGGACACTGTTGCTTCAAGCTAAAGGAAGGGTGTGTGTGAGTGTAGAATAACACCAAAAACTACACCAAAGGAAGAGGGGAGATGGAGAAAAAGAGTGGGAGGAAAGTGGGAGATGGAGAGGGGGTACCCTAGTGAGTGTTCCAGAAACCTGTCAAGGCATTTCCTTCTGTAAACACTAAATTTGTGGGACTTTGGAGAGAAGCGTGCCAACACTCACACATGCAGAGCCTCCAACACACAACAGCTGCAACTTTGATTTAACGCATACTTTGATTGGGTAGGTCTCAGGTTGACTCCCTTATCCCTGTGCAGTTGTGACTGTGGCTGCTGTGCACAAGTGTGCACACACGTACACGATTACGACCAAACTCAATGAGTCATTCAATACACCCACGGGCTCCAATGTCCCTTGACCCCCACTGCACATCACACTTTTCCCGAGCTTGAAATACGTCTCATCTCTCCTGATTCTACCGTGCATGTGGCTGCATGCTCTCACATAAATATGCACACACCTACGCACACACAGACACGCATTGTGTCCCTCCACTCTCTCTCTCTACACCAGCTGTAGTCCACCCAGTGTGTTTATATAGCTGAACCGAAATGAAGAGAGAGTATTACATGCGTAGACCAGGGCCGTCTGAGGGGGCTTTCCTGGGCTCGCAGGAAATGGATATTTTCAAAAATGGGAGAAAGGCAGACGAAAATAAATGAGACAACCAAAACCTCAGCCATACATGATGGAGAACAAGACGAGACAGACGGTGAAGACATCTGTCCCATGTGTCCACATGGGCTGAGACAAGACGGAGGGAACCTCCCCATCTTTCCACCACAAGTTAGTTCACAAAAAACAAATGTTATGCCAACAGTAATAAAAATATGATTTGACTCTTGCAAGCTAAGTGTAGATTGGGGTCTCTCAACTGTTCACCATTAGTATAAAATCACCAAAAACAGCTTCAAATGGATCATATGTCCCGACGGTGTGTGCGTCTGTGTGTCCCCTGTCATGAAAATATGTTGCTGCTTTTGTGGTAATGTAAGGTGAGTCTGTGGTGAACATTGTGCCCTCTGGTCATGAACCTGGCCAGAACTGTGTCTGGCCTTTCTGCTTGGAATGAGCAAGCATGAATCACTAAATATTGATTCAAAGCTTCTAATTACTGCCACGTATCCTCAGGTGAAGAGTGAAAAAGTAGCTTTTCTGATGTTTTTGTGAACCTTGTTGTCATTCGTCCATTGATTTGTTTTCCTTTGTTCCACCGCTTCCTCAAGACAAGCATATTTTCGAGGCCTTATGTACATTGTACACCCAAGAAAGTCTATACAAAAGATTTGTTAAGCATGGCCACATGACTGAATGAAGATCAAGCATCATTAGGAAGTGTCTTTTTACCCATTTATTTATCAACTAAGATATACTGTATAGCTGTGAGAAATTGATTACTTGCAGAAAGTTATGCTTTTTTGAAAACGCTTGATGCAATTCTGACACACTTGGGTACATTAATGTAGATTGTACCCTGAGGGACAGACATAAACTCGTACGGTACCCCCATTTCAATCTACTGGCAGCTACATTGCGAAGAGTTTTATCGTTTCAGAGCTTGCAAAAACACAACCAAGATAAGGAAAGCTCTACTTGAAGTTCTTGACTCCGTGCCTCCTTGAAAGGTCACATCTTTGGGAGGGTGACCGTAATGGAACCAGATGTGAAGAAGCACATGCTTAAATTCTTCCTGACGTGACACACATGCTCAAAATGATTAGGGAGAGTCAGAGTGATGGTGAGAGACACTGAGCGTGAGGGATGAGCGGTATGTTTTTATGAAATGTCTGAGGGAGCGTGTCTGCGCCGTACCTGGGCTGGTCTAGAGGCTCTTCTAGGTCAGTCACACCTTCCCCAGACCCCATGTGTTCTTGTCACATATGTCACTTATTAAAAGTGTAAAATATATTTTCTTTTGGGGGGGTGTCCTGATAGATCTTTTACTTTCGATAACTTACCAATATGGCATTGTTGAATATTGGCCAATACCAATATTGAGACGATATCAGCATGACTCATACATACTTTTATGACTTATTTTGTAGTGTGGAATGTTAAAAAAGGCTTGATCAAGTGATATTACTGAAAGAGAGGACGGTAGTCTGCTGACTATACCTACCTATATGCAGTACATACCTAATGTTCCTACAGCAGGTATGAGAAAAACTAAACCATTCACTTTTTGAGGTTGATCGTATTGAACTTCCCTGGTTCCGTGCTACCACGGGAAACTTCTGCATGACAACTTTTGCACTCAGCTTCAATGTCTTTTTTGGACGCTAATGAAAAATATGTAAGACAGCCTACATCACTCCAACACTTTAATAAACACGTTAGAACACACTGTTGTTGTTATCACGTGAGCATTCTGGATCTGCCAGCGCTGTTGGACAGAAGTGCTGGAGCGGAGTCTGGACTAGAGTGCTTGTATTGGAGCGCTGATATTGGAAATTTTAGATGCAGGCCAATATAATCCGATACTCGTTTTTTTGCTGATATCGGACCAATATCCAATATCAATATCGGATTGAGACACCCCTTTTTTTTATATTATTGAACAAAGGAATAACTAGGGGGTGTAGCCCAACCAAATGAAGCGATCAAGAGACACAGCACATTGCCCATATTGTGTTGATGTGCTGGTAATAATGAAACCTAAAAGCCTAAGCCCACCTGTCTTTCTACACTCAGTTGTGGTCACAACGCTTGGCACATTGTCTGCTTTATAACCCTGTAGTCTTTTTCTGCACACACAGAGAGAAAGGGCCAGCTGTCACATACCTCTGTGTCAGTTGACTGGACCCCTGAACTACTTTCCTTGTCCCGTGTCTTTTTCCAGCTATCTCTGGGACCTCCCACCTCAACATGTACCCCATTTTCTCGTCACCCCAAGAAATAGGTTGAAAATGACAGAAGTGCACGTTTCAGTACGCTCTGTGTTGCCTCTTATTTGAAGCAGGTGGTATCCAAACAGTAAGCGTGTGTGAGAATGTGACTTGTGGTCTAGGTTTAACTAACAGAAGGGCATTTCTAGCCAGTCTGGCCACAAAAACCAAACCAACTAACCTCAATGTCTGGGTGGCAGCTCTAAATCTCGCCGCCTAATCAACCAGAGCGTTATACAACTTTGTGGTCCCAACACAGTGCAGTAAGTTCAAGATGGGCCGCGAGAAATGAGACATTGATTTAGGAGGCGTTTACTTTTCTGTCTTCGCTTTCTCACAGCTCCTTTTTTATCCTCCACTTGTGTTGTTTCTTTACCCAGAGAACAGACAGGTGAGAAAGAAAAGGTCATGGCCCTTGGCCTCACATGCGTGACCTTGCATCATCTGCTGCGCTGTTTTGGGTGGCTCTATGAGTTGACCTGACCTCAACCCTAACAGTGACCCTGGGGTCACTGCCAGTTGCTGCTGTTTAGCCACAGTACACAACAAGCCCGGGAAAACATGCAGAGGAGAGGAGAGCTGCAAGGGCCCCTCACTGCAACTCAAAGGGAAGGCGAACATGCAAAACACCTCCTCTCCATTTATACCTGCATTTATACCTGCAATTACACTCTGCCTACCACGTGTTTCCCCCTCTGAAGCAACACTAATCAACACTAACCGTAATGAAGTGTGGCTTTAATGATTGGCATCTACTTGGCATTAGCACATACATACTTATACAGACATTTTCAGTGATACCACCATTTTGGGATGAGTGAAGACATGTTATCACTTGTACAGTGGAACTTTGGTTAGCGTACGCCCTGGTTAGCGTATGTTACAGTTTATGTCAAAAATTTCCGCCTAAATTATGGCTTGGTTTGCATGCAATTTCGCTTGTGTTACAATATGGCTCACGTCTTGTCGTGTCATTAATACACTGCATGGTCCCAACTGTGTTCATAACGAAACGTCCCTGTTAGCAGCTTGTTGATTTCTTATGGAAAAAAGTGATTCTGGTAGAATACCTTTCTGTTTGAGTCGGACCTTCTGGACACAAAGCGTGGATCTATTGCATTTGGAAACATTATGTCAGTACAGGTAGTACCGCTAAAGCCCTTCGTAACCTTGCTGCTTCACCACAAACATGCTTACTGTTTTTGATTTATTTACATTCGTGCAGACTGACTGAATGCAGCCTCTCAAGGACACAACTTTCACAGGAAGAAAGTGTGCGCATGTTGACTCATTTGCATAAGTAGGCCATTGGTTCCTAATGGAGGCGTTTTGTTCTGACGTTAACAAGGTGTCTCGCTGGGACTCTCGTTCATACACATCTTCTTGTCGTCCGCCGACTCTGACGTCTGGGCAATCAGTGCCGCGTTTGGCCGCTCTCTTTGTGTGATTTACGAGCTCCCAGATTCATTTAAAAGCCATTGTTCTCCTCTGACGGATAACACGGCCCCCCTTACACTCTCACTTGTAGACCGCATACACACACTGGCTTATGCAGCCACTGCTTACTTTGTATCCACACACACACACACACACACAGTGCCCATCTATCATAAAGAGATGCAGGAGTAGCTTGTTATTTCTGTAAAAGTATTAACCCAACACTGGTCAATCCGAAAGGTGACTCACAGAAGAGAGAAACAGGAAGAGGAGAGAAGACCTTTGACCTGACTGCATTGTCAGTGAAGGAAAGACTCATGCAGTCAAACAAAAAGAAACAAATTCAATTTTTTAGAGCCAGAGAAACAACCATAAGCCAGAATAGATGCAACACAGCTTTGTCAACTGTCAATTAAAGTAAGAATCACCTGTCATGTAACTATATTGCAAATTAAAGAAATAATTATTCAACAAGGCTGTACGGTGGATGAGTGCTTAGCATGTTGACCACACAGTCAGGAGATTGGGAAGACCTGGGTTCGAATCTCCGCTTGGGCATCTCTGTGTGGAGTATGCATGTTCTCCCCGTGCGTGCGTGGGTTTTCTCCGGGTACTCTGGTTTCCTCCCACATTCCAAAACATGCATGTTAGGTTAATTGGCGACTTTAAATTGTCCATAGATATGAATGTGAGTGTGAATTGTGATTGTCTATATGTGCCCTGTGACTGTACCCCGCCTCTCGCCCAGTCAGCTGGGATAGGCTCTAGCATGCCCCCGCATGAGGATGATGAGGATAAGCGGCATAGAAAAAGGATGGGTGGATGGATCCTTCAACAACAGAAGACGAATTATGACCACTCGTCATCATGTCACAATATGTAAATTGTATTTTCATGTCATTTTATTGGACATAAAGAGGAGAGGAAAGGAAACCGCTGTCAGTCAAGAAGACAAAAACTGAAAGTCTCCACAGCCTCCTCTCCTTGAGTTTTGCTGAACGCCAGCGAGGCGTCTGTAAATTCATCAAGGCACACCTGCGCTTGATTAAGTGTGTTTAGACTGCAGATGGAAGGCAGCAGAGGAGGCAAAAAGGAGGGGGTGGTAATTTAGAGAGCAGAGGTTTTATGAGCGCAATCATCTCCAATAAGGGCTGCTCGGGAATCTCAAGCCCACCACCCTTGCAGACTCAAACAAACACAGTTGCACTTTCTCTCGACACTTGTACGCCTCTGTGCTCATTCCAGGGCTCACTTTAGGAACTAAATAGTTTTTAATCTCATTGCTCATCAGCGGACAATTCCCTTTAATTTTCGGTGTTGAGGAATAGGTGGCCTCCCACAAAGTCGGCTGTATTGAGTTACAGCCTCTGCTCCGCCTATGAATGGGAGATTAACTTCTCTCTCTGAGTTCATATTTTCATCTGGGACTGCCTGTGGTCAGACGGAGGATGGCGGAGAAAGAAAACACAGGGTGAGGGGGTGGGGTACGCTTGGCGAAGATTTAATGTTGGGATATTAAATCATATGCACACAACATAAAAGGCAAGAGGAGAATATTCAAGCTGCATGGGGGAAGTAAGACATGTTATCTATGTCCACTCCTCTCTTAGTAATGAAGCAGTGATGAAGATGGAACATTCCTTGTTAAATATAATCAAAGCGGAGTATTTCGAGGGTGTTTGCTTAAAGTAAGGTCTATTCTTTCCTTTTAATACAAACGAGCAAGTCAAAGTTAACACATTAAGATTGATTAATTACAGTACGTCCTTATGTTAATTTATTACCATGGAATATTCATCCTTACATTTTAGATCTCTATCCTCGCAGGCTTGGACTAAGAGGTGGTGGTGTAAACCCTGGACATTGTCACAAGGCTGACACATCCATTCCATTCACATTCACTTTAGAGTTTTCACTTTTCAATTTAGAGTCTTCAATTAACCAAACATACATGTTTTGGGAAAGTTGGAGCGTGACTAAATGCAGGGAAAAGAGAAACACTAATCCACAGCCTAGACAGTCAAACTCAAGTCTTGCTTTGTGGCAACAATACAACTGGTGTGTCTTTGTAATACTGTATTTACAAATTGTGATTTTTTTTCTTTTAAATCTGTTTGCCAAAATGATTCATGTGATATCTGTGATTACCACCAGTTACAGTTACAGTATATTGACATTTATTTCAGCTTCACTAGAGAAAAAAACAGTATAGACCTGCCTGCACAGATCCCGTAAGCACAGCCATGCTGGTTTTAGGGTAAGTGGGATGCTGACAGCTTTTTGGAGAGCTTGTTCTCCACTCTGACGGGCCAAGTGTTATTATCAAACCTGAGGCAGCCCAGTGGCACTTGGTTTCAGTTTCAAGTGTGCGTGTGCTTGTATGCGTTTTGGGATGAGAAGGGCAGAGAGTCAACCGGTAGATTAACTAGTGGAAAGCAGCTGCGTTTGTCCGCATTGGCCAGAGGCTTTTACGTGTCAGTCACCGTGTGAGAGTATAGACTGTACACTCCTCTCATATTCAGCCTTCCTCGTACTCATCGCACGTCACGGTCTGAGTAAAGTTTTGGTTGAGACAAAGCATCTGGATGAACTCCTCACATCCTTCAGGTTCATCCATCAATAGTTTCTTCACATTTAATTTCATTTATTCTAGGCTGACATTAATCGTTGAGATGAGGTCTCTGTGACGCATAAACAATTTTAATCAAGACACTTGCTCACAGGAAAATTTATGAAGTAATAGCTGACGAAGTAATAGAAATAGTACCTTGTAGTACCTGCTAGTACCTGGTTTGCCAGTGAAAAACCAGCAACCAGAAGTGTGGTGAGTCCATTTAAAAACATCCAGGACGCGCATTTTAAATCCATATTAACAGTGCTGACTACAGCTGTCACATTTCATCAGTTGCCTCATAATGTGGCAAGTTAGCAAGTTAACGTAGCGTAATGTAAAATAACTTTACCAAGATTATTCCATATGATGAGATGACATTAAATGCATCTTGAAATTATAATGCCTTCAAATGAGACACAATTCACTTCAAATAGAAATATCGTTATTATCAGTGTGTTGCAAAATATACTAGGAGGTTGACTCCAATAAACTAAATTACCCATGTCTGTGGTTGTGTGTATGCTAAAAGCTTTACGTCCTCTGTGCTGGACCAGACCATGGTCTCCCACCCCTTAGCCAAGGGTAATGGCTAAATAAACACCCTGTGTCAGCCCTGCTGTGGGAACAGGCAGAGGGATGTGGGACTGTATGTGTGTTGCTCAGCACACACCTCTACACGGATATTGGTCACAGTGTCACGGCCTGCGAGCTGCTAGTTGTATGCTGTAAGTTTGTTATCAGTTTGTAATGTGGGAATAGTCCAGTATGTTTTACAGGAAGCAGCATAGACAGCTGCTGCTTTGCCTACTTTTGACTGCAGCTTTTCATCTTAAGAAGTTTGCTCAGGTAATATGATGTAAAACATCTGGCCTGCTAACAAAAGGTGGATTTACACTGCAGGTCTGTGTTTGCCCAAATCTGATTTAGTACCTTTTTTAGTGTCCATTTACATGTAATTTCAAGTGACCTATATTCAATAATGAACACCTAGAATAGCTTACATGCACACACTCCCGCGCATAACGCACAAAATGCACATAAGCACAAGTGTCAAAAATACACAAAAAGTAACCTGCTACAAAGAAAATGTTCTTTAATTATTATGAACATACCAGTCCAGTGTATAACCCACCTCTCACCTGGAGTTAGCTGGGATAGGCTCCAGCATATCCCCGCGACCCTTGTGAAGACAAGCGGCACAGAAAATGAATTAATGAGTAATGAGTATTATGAACATCTAGCGATAAGTAGCATTTTCATGCTTTCTCTCCATCCATCCATCCATCCATTTGCCACTTCTCCTCATTAGGGTCGTGGGAGTATGCTGGAGCCTATCCCAGCTGCCTTCGGGCGAGAGGCAGGGTACACCCTGGACTGGTCCCCAGCCAATCACAGGGCACATATAGACAAACAACCATTCACACTCACATTCATACCTATGGACAATTTAGAGTCTCCAATTAACCTAACATGCATGTTTTTGGAATGTGGGAGGAAACCGGAGTACCCGGAGAAACCCACACGCACACGGGGAGAACATGCAAACTCCACACAGAAATGCCCAACGGAAATTCGAACCCAGGTCTTCCCGATCTCCTGACTGTGACTGTGTGGCCAACATGCTAACCACTAGACCACCGTGCGGTCCGCTTTCTCTACATATGCAAAAGAACAACCTGGATCTGCTTATGAACAAAAGGCCATGTTGAGATAAGGATGGGTATTTTTTTAACATGTTTTTCTAAGCTTTGTGGCCTTTTGCCCACACACACATATTGATTGTACTGAAATGACATTTCAAGAAATCCTCAAGGATATTTTAGGTATCATGTCACAGTGTTGTTTCAGTGTTGACTTATGTTAACTTTATAGTTATTCACGTACGCAGTCGTAGCTCCACCTCACTCACCAGTTTGCACACACATTGTAAAAGCACATAATCAGAATCAGAATACATCAAATGGCATAAACATGGCTTTGTTCTATGTTTGAATGATGCAACTTTGAGACAGTGAAGGACAGCCAGAAAGTTGAAAGTGAGGCGACGGGACAAAAGAGATAAGTAGGCCATGACTCTGAATGGTGGCAGTGTCATGTGTTTGATGTCCGTTTGTGGCTGTATTGCCTACGCTTGATTGGTCAGTTACAAACAAACCAACAGGAGTCCAGTTCGACACTTTGATCACGCAAAGACGGGAAAAAAAAAATCTCATATACATGCATGCAAGTAGGGATGACTGAGTGCACCATTATCTATCTGTATCTGTTCACCCATTTAAACTATCTGTATCCGTATCTGTACTCGGAGTAGGCGGGGTATAAACCGGAAGTGAGCGTGGTTTAACCTGAAATGGGTGGGGCTTACATCGGTACATTGTTTTAAGTCTGAAATTGACATGGATTGATCAAAAGATGCTATATTTATTGTTTAATATTCAGTTATATGTGTACTGTGTATGTGTGTAAGTGATCTGTAAGACTTTATTATTTAATTATTCTTTAATGATCTGTGTGACGTTGGTGATTCATGCAAACATCCAGTGATGGCAAACGGAAATAATCCGTCAGCCTTGTTCACTGTAATTTTCTCAAAAGCACCGCGTTCAATACTATCAGCAAAGTTTTCCAACTGACTTTATTTCACCAGGCAAATTATAAGCAAGCAGACGAAAAAAGAAAAAACACAGACGCAACATGAGCCTTTTTCAACTCTGTCTTGTCAAATGTACCGCGTACTCCTCTCTCTGGCTGTAAGGAGTCTCTCTAGGGAGGGGAGGTCACTGTGTGTGACTGGCCAATCACAGAGTGTGAAGAATGGATACATAAGTAGTTACCCAACGAGGAGTTTCTTTCATCACAATTACAGATAATGATGAGCTGTACTCGTTTTATGCTCATACTCGGCAAAAATGCATTATCCGTGATGGATACTCACCTAAAACGAGTATCCGGCTCAACCCTGCATGCAAGTTTCTGTATTTGCTTTCATAGCCGATAGCTTGAAGGAAGTCACACCACACACTGTTCTCTCTACATTGTGCACATGAATCATGCGTACAGAAAAACAAACTGAGTGAAAGTTCATCCCGAGATTTCTTGTTCAAATGTGTCAAGACAAATACACCCACATATATACTTACAGACACACATGATTCAGGCATCCCCAGGCATGATGTTTACAAATGTGGCTCCCCAGTGGTGCAGCTTCCTGGGCTTATAAACAGCGGTCCATGGGGATATTCCCCCAATGAATACATATACATATTAAAATGCAGTGTGTGGGAGTAAAACAAAGGTGAATCATTACGCACCTAATCTATATCGATTCCAACTCTCACTGTGACAAAGTTTTTAAATTTTACTTTCTTTGTTCCTTATTTGCAGGACAATATTAAAACCTACAACATTGTTCTTGTATTTTCACTGCACCATTCAGTCATTTGAAATGAACACCAATGGTTCAGTGATGACTATCAATCAGTCAGTTATCTCATCACTTCAACTGCAATTGCAAGTCTTCCAGGACCTGGAAGGACCTGGAAGACTTGCTGTGATAAATTGAACCATGAATTCTGCTGTCTACCAAAACATCCTGAAGGAGAATGTCCGGCCATCTGTTCATGACCTCAAGCTGAAATGAACTCGGGTTCTGCAGCAAGACAATGATCCAAAACACACCAGCAAGTCCGCATCTGAATAGCTGAAGAAAAACAAGATGAAGACGTTTGAGTGGTCTAGTCAACGCCCTGACTTGAATCCTATTGAGATGCTGTGGCATGACCTTAAAAAGGTGGTTCATGCTAGAAAACCCTCCAATGTGGCTGAATTACAACAATTCTGCAAAGATGAGTGAGCCAAAATTCCTCCACAGCGCTGTGAGAGACTCATTGCAAGTTATCGCAAACACTTGATTGCAGTTGTTGCTGCTAAGGCTAGCTTTAGGAGGCAATCACTTTTTCACACAGGACCATGTAGGTTTGGATTTTTTTCTCCCTTAATATGAACAAGTTTTATTTAAAAACTGCATTTTGTGTTCAGTTGTGCTGTCATTGGCTAATATTTTTAATTTGTTTGATGATCGGAAACATTCAAGTGTGACGAATATGCAAAAAAATAAGAAATCAGGAAGGGGACAAGCACTTTTTCACACCAATGTATAACATCTTTATTCATGTTTATTCACCTTATACAGAGGTTTGTACAGATAAATAAATAAATATCAGGTTCTAATTAGTATTATAAATCAGGGGGCTGTGGAAAAAATGATTTCCCCTATGGGGGGCAGAAAATAATTGAGACCCACTGCGTTAGAGGGTGATCTAAACATTAGCTTTCAGTTGGTTGAGAGATTTGTTGCACAAAAGTTTTAAAGTAAAATTGTTGTCTGGGCAAAATATAGATATATACAGTACAACCTATCTATATGCCACCTACAGAAAGTGCAAAAATGACCACCCTGCAACATTTAAACTTGACCACTGTGTCCTAAAATATGAGCTATATAAATGGCCAAGTTATTGCTGATTCACATTCCAATGACAGTGATGGCGTATATGTGCTTGTATACTGTACATACTGTACATGTACGCCTGCATGTACATTCATAAACCAGAACACTGACATGCGTACATTTAGAGGTACTACCGTACAGGTTGGAGGTCAACTTTAAAGAATACTACTTGCAGAGAGTGCTTATACAGCACAGCACAGCACATTTTCTATGTCAGTGTGGCTGGTGATCATAGGGTTTATGGACGGGTGTGGAACAACAAGGTGAGGCTCAGAACAACCATTGTTTGTTGTTTTATTGGCAGTGATAATTGCTCGCCCTCCTGTTAAGGGTAACCTCCAGAGATGAACGTAGGCAGACACATGCACACACTTACAAACCCATAAGAATGTGCACACACATACAGACACACACGCACACACACAGCAACAGATTGTAGTTAAATGAAAAATCCCACATGTGCACTTTTAGAGATGTGTGCAACTGAAAGTGTGACCTGTAAGACATGTTTTAGATTAGTCAGATTTTGGATCAATCAGAACTCACTTTTTTTGTCTGACCATCATGCATTTAGTGACACAGAAGCAATTGGTTTTGGTTTGGTTGAATTTTATTTGAACATGCACGAAGGTTACAATGTAATACATCACATTAATCATCCTTTCACAGTTCCACATGTCCGAAAGGAGTAGGAAGAACCAAATCTTATTTAATCCTATCCCCCATCCATTCCACTTCTTGTACAGTACATATTTTTCGCTTCTTGCATTCCATGTAATATTATTCCATATAATAATTAGTGTAATAATAAATAAAAAAATAAAAACAAGCATGACAGAACAATAAGTATAATAATCAAGACTTTTCTGCCTTATATTTAGCAAACATCAACTGCTTGTATTGTTTTTTCTTTTTTTTTTCTCATTTCGGTACATTGTTTGAGTTCCTTATTCAATCCGATCCATAATTTAACTCCGCATACTGAAAGGCTGTGGGTTTTCAGTGTTGTTCTCACATATAAGTGTTTTAAGTTTAATTTTCCTCTAAGATCACATTTCTCCTCTCTGATTGAGCAATACTGTATGAGGTTTTTAGGTAACAAGTTATTGTTAACTTTATGCATTATTTTAGCTGTTCACTATACGTGACATTATGAATGATCCTCACTGATCTTTTTTGCAGTACAGTGAGTGAGTGAAGATTCTTTTATAGTTACTACCCCATATTTCCACACAATAAGTTAGATATGATAATACCAAAAAACAGTAAAGAGTGTGGAGTGATTTTTGATCAAGGACAAATTTTGCTTTATTCAATATTGAAGTATTTCTCGCCACCTTTTGTTGTATATTTTTGATGTGAGATTTCCAACTCCTTTTTTCGTCTATTATGATCCCCAGAAATTTATTTTCTTTCACTCTTTCAATATCCACTCCATTTATTTGTATTTGATCGTACGTATCCTTTCTGCTATTTCCAAATAGCATTATTTTAGTTTTACTTAAGTTCAAGGATAATCTGTTTCTATCAAACCATGACTTTAATATGATCATTTCATCCTTGACCTTTTTAATGGGTTCTTGTGTGCTTTCCCCAGAACAAAAGGCCGTTCTTTTATGAGAGACAGTGGCCTACAGTTAGTTACAAGTGTCGGTGTGTCAGGTATTTGCACCTCCTAAGCCTTGGTCAGGAACTGAGCTGTTTTGACCCTTTAGGGCAGTGGTCACCATCCTTTTGGAGCCCATGAACCTGCCTTTGTATTATTTTTGGTTGTTGGTGTCAACATTTCAGCATTTTCTCATTGTGGTTTTTGCCATATTTTTACCATGTATGCTGTTTTTTAAATTTTATTTTGTTTCTACAGTGATGCAATGACAAAGCCATGGTCCACAAGATGGACTTTGGGCACCCCTACTTTTGTGGACCTACGTCGGGGTCGGGCTTGTGGCGTGGGCTCTATGAACAAACTACAAATCTATTTGGCTTGTTGGATCAGTGTCGTGGGAGAGTGAAGCGATGCTGCTTGAGGGGCTGTGTTATAACAGTCAGTCCTAATGAGCAGCGTTTTTTGAAGATGCACATCTATGGAGCTATATTTGTGCCTTCATTTTGAGGTAGCAAAGGCTGATTTTGAGCCACACCGTGCAGTAATTACTGTTGCGGGAGTAGGCACATCGCTGCGCCCTGATACTCTCTCTATTCTTGTCGTTCGACCTGTGAGCGGGAGACGAGCCGGTGAATGTGTGTGCGCTCATGATACCTCCGGTCGGGTTTTGGGGACTGGGCTCGCGGGTTGTGCGCCCGGAGAGCGGCAAGGCGTACGGGCGTGTTCAGTGGTCAAATTGCATGCCTGTTGGTCATTCTCCTGATGTAATAATAATTTTTTAATCTAATATTCGTGCAATGAACCGGAAAGTCCCCAAGATCGACTAGTAGCTCGCAATCGACGGCTTAGTGACCCCTGCTTTAGAGCCACCGTACTTCAGGTTCTTGTTTGGTAAAGCTGGAGTGGGCCAAAAATGTCAGTCAGCACATGTAACAACAAAACCTCAACTACTTATTATGCCACCAATACAGCTCCTGAATATATTTTTCTTCATTTCTAATTTTGTACCCGTCAAAAATGTGGACAAGAGAATAAAATGAACAAAAACTTCACAGCTGGAACCATGTAAATTAGATTCACAGTTTTAATTCTCCCTGCTGTCAGCACACAAACACTGACACACATACAAGAGAGGACGTAAAGAAAAGACAGACAGGCTCCACAGCACAAGTGAACATGTAGCTGCATCACCACAGGGAGTTGGCAGGCGTCTGGGTGGAAGACTTACCCCTAGCTCCCAGGGAGAAGTCTGGAGGGCAAGCGGGCCGATCTGTGTCAGGCACACAGCGACCCCAGCCTCTCTGCCCTTTCTACTGTTTTCTTCGATGACACCTTTCACTCCATATCTTCTCTACACCACTCTCACCATGTCTATAAAGCCGCATACACACATATGAACCAGCATGAACCCATGTATCAGCTATGCAAAAATAAATAAGTACAGAATGTGTTGGCATGCGTTTCCTGTCAAGCTGTGGTCAGTAGGCAAGAAGAAAGTGGGTAAATCTAATTTTGGATACAGTGTTTAACCCATAAGAGCAAGTCAAACAGCATCAGGTCTATGCCAGAACACTAAGAATTTGAAGCCTCATGACGGCATCTATGGAGCAACAAACAACACAAATCTTTGTTTTGTCAGGTTGTATGTTAAGATGTGATATATCCACATGTATATTTGTAGGATTTTGTGCAGCTGGAATCTAAGAGATGTATGGTGTGAGCATGTGTTATGTTAACACCCGCCTGGTATTTACACATCCCTTCCCTGTACAGTATGCTCTTTCACTGCCTCGCTTTGAAGAGGCTTACCTAAACAAGCCTCGGTGGCATGGACCCAACTTAACCCCCGGCCCTGACCACACCAGAGGGCCGCGGGTTGAGAGGGAAAGCGTGATTACTCAAATATGAACACATGACAGCAACGTTTCTGCTTGTCTGCAGGATAAATGTTTGGCGCAGAAGCAGAGCAGGATGAAATGATATTGTGACACTTGGAAACTCCCCTTACTAAATATTAAATCAACTGCTGCCACCTAAACAGGTATTCCTTACATCTTCTCTCTCTATGATTGTTTTCATTGGTCTACTATTTCAGCCTCTGTCCTGCAAGTTATACAGTGTACTGAAGGCCAGACTGTAATTGGGCCAGCTGTGTTATTTTAGGGCTCCAGCACAGAGTAATTACTGGGACATTACCCGACTCATAGCATGGAGTGCATCTACTTGAGACAGAAGTACAAACATGCATTCAACATTTTTTTTTTCATTACACCTGCGGTAAGGGGAAATCGTCATGACCTCTACAGAGTAAGAGAGATCATACATCATGGCAAATTGCCAATATTTGCTCATTTAAATATCATACACATATGTACTTAGAGTAAAACGAGAAAGGTCAGTGCAAAGGCAACAACGCTGTCAAGATGATTCACATGTCCTGCACAAATGACACAGCCAAGCAAGTAGTTGGCAAATACACTTTGTAAACAGACACATAACACATAACCACTTGTTTCTGTGAGTTATATGCAACAGATTATTTTTAACATCCTTAATTTGCGTATATGTGACTTTCAAAGCCATACAGTTATGTGAAAGAACGAGGACACCATGGTGTACCTCTTCTACTCCTGCTACACTCCTGCTACACTTAGAAGGGTGAGCATTTGGCAAAAGATGCATCCCTACAGTGCTACGCTGTTGCTTGTGCTAGGTTGACCAAAGGTCCTGTTTTTCCAGGACATGTCCTGTTTTCATGTTCTCTTCTTTTCGTTTGGGTTTTTTTTTAGAAATGGATGAAAATGGCCTGTTTTTCATTGTTTTTCATTGGGCCATTAAATGGACTGACATTTGGGCACTCTGCTGAATGTGACATAATCCTTGAGAGGCTGCAGCGTGGGCGGCCTATTCAATTAGAGTTGCCAAAAAGCCGGAAAAGGCCAAAGAAAAAGCAAAACATATGCACAAGTTAATTCTCAGACACTTGCCAATTGAAGCCTCGTAAAAATGGGACGTCATGCACAACGGTGGTTCAAATCCTAAGTTCTTGCGACTTAGAGGGCACATTTTGTGTATGGAGAGAGAGAGAGAGAGAGAGAGAGAGAGAGAGAGAGAGAGAGTGAGAGAGAGAGAGAGAGCGATACACTGATGTGAAAAAGTGTTTGCTCCCTTCCTGATTTCTTATTTTTTTGCACGTTTGTCACACTTAGATGTTTCAGATCATCAAAGAAATTCAAATACTAGTCAACCACAACGCAACTGAACACAAAATGCAGTTTTAATATGAATTTTAAATGAAACATTTTATTATTAAGGGAGAAAACAAAATCCAAACCTACATGGCCGTGTTTGAAAAAGTGAGTCAAACAATGAATCATCATAACTGGCCTAATTTAGGGTACTGTAGTTACACTGATTCTTACAGTGACCAGCACGAGCACACAGTGGCCAACAGAAGCAAATTGAGCAGCTCTATTGCTGTCTGTTGCCATTATTGGTCTGCACTTAGTTAGTTTTATGACAAGATGTGCAAACTGTTAACAGCCTGTTATGCTGCTATGTTGCATTAGCGTGTGTACACTGGTGCAGCCAAAGTGGTGGCGATTTAACTGACAAACTGCAAGTTGAGGCGGCTGCTGGGACAATAATGATTAAAACCATCAAGCTTTTGCGTCATGCATGGACATGGCCCGCCCTATACTACGCTGAGAGAGCAATGGGAGGAGAATGTCCCTGAACAGATCTGCATTCAGCATCTGCCAAGCCACCACAGCACTGTGTTTGTGGGACTCTATCTGAACATTTGTCTTGCACTCAGATGGGAAGTAGCCCAGCAGCTCCAGCAATCTGGAGAATTGTGCAACACTGCTCCTTTTTGACTTCTGCATCGGCTGCATCCTGTTGATGAGGCTACCCAAACAACGTGACTGTGACTTGAGCTTAGTTAACCTCTAAACAAGAGAAAAAAGGGGAAAGGCTGCAAGTGCAACATTTAACATTTGATGGATTCAGCACATCTACATTGTTACAAGGTTTAAAAGCTACTGTACAAGTTCACTCACTCATATCGTGACTAAGCTAAAATCCAGCAGGCTGCTGCTGTGCTCCAGATCAACACAATGCAACGCTTGTGTTTGCTGACCTCCTCAAATAGTAGAAAACTGAAAGCTTCAAAAAACAAACCATGCAGTAGCCCTTACTGGGCAAAGAATTATATTTATTTACTTAAATAGTTATTCAAAGTGTTGCTTCCTTGTATGTATAATTTATCCTGTCCCGATCAGAGTAGAAACTTATATTGTGATGTTTACTATACTGACACAATTATCCAACACTTTACATTTTAATACCATTTTTTTAATTAATACATTATTAAAAATGAAAGTCACCAATGTAAACTTGTATCATGATACAAACATGCTTGAAATTTAAAGGAGGTCATAATTTACTCAGGATTTCCTGTCCAGGATTTTCTTTTGCTCTGAAAAAAATGCAGAATAGGATCAAACAATGCAAAACATGTTTTGAGGTAGTTGCATATGATGTGAGTTTATGCAGTCTAAAACTTTGGATGATAAGATTAAAGGGGTAGAGATTCATAGTCATGCAAACACGGGACTGCTCAAGAAAACAGATGTGAATAGAGACACCAAGTCTGATCTTAAATGCATCATCATATCACCATATGCTACTTTCCTTATTTTTTAGGGAATTATTGATTTCACTGATCAAAAATAGTAACTTGTGTGATCGTATGCTGTATTTTGATCTTAAATGTTAATGCTAGGAAGCTAATGAATGTTTATTCTTTTAGACACGCAATAAATGCTTTTTATCGGAACTGAGAGGAGGAGGACACAGTCATCTGCCTCTCTTCATCTTCCTTTTAATGCCTCCAACTAACCTCTTCCTCATTCTGAACCTGAATCACTTGGAGACCGTCAGTTAACGAATGTTACGACATCGAAACTTGATGCTGGTGGCCCTCACATCAGAGTTTCAGTGGAAAATTTAGAGATTTTTACTCAGCACTTTTGTTGCAACCGGCTCTCACCGGACAGGCACAAAGAGGAGTCACGTTATCAGAACCGGAATAGGAAAGATGTGTGAACTAATGGAAACAATGACAAAGCATTAAACCTTATGATGTGCAAAGGAAAGGGAAAGGTTAAAAACGATTATGAATACACAGTAGGGGAGCTTAGCGCAATCTAGCTATAACTAGCCATAAAGATCCACAAGGTAGTTTTTGTTTCTTTTTACCTGAAAACACCCACAGTAGTCAATGAATGCACACTGCACTAAATCATTACAAGGAACTTTGCTGATGCAAATGTTCAAAAATAAACTAATTTGGATACATGCAAATAAGGCACTTTACAAAATCTAAAATAGCTCCAACAAATGAGCTGACAGATGCGGCCGCTATATTATTCCCCCATGCATCGCATTGTTTCCCCGTCCTGCATCACTGCAGATTAGCACTAACAGCTACAGTGTAGATCCCCAAAATGTGTGTTCAACTGTACGGGTAAATAATGATTATGAAGTGGTTACGGTTATGATCATGGGTATGCGATATGAACACATAGCAATTTTAAAATGCAGGTAGAACTTTCAAATAACAACCACTCATCCTTTAGGTACACCTAATACACACACTATGTATCAAGGGCCGGCATAACAGTCTAATTTTGCAATGCAGTTTTCATTTTTATACTATATTGTGTAGGGGTGTAGAGCAGCATCACAAAGCAATGTTTGTGATATTTTGGTGACCTTACTTCGCTACATATTAAGGACACTGAGTGCTATGCAGTGCAGTTCTACACCACTGCAAAATAAATCATCATAAAAGCACTACTGTATCTTTGTAAGATGTCATATTGGATCTCTTTTGATGGTGCAGCTGTACCTAATGAAGTGTCTGGTGAGTGTTTATGCTAATTTTTTTTTTTTTTTCAAGTGCTCAAAGTTATTTTACACAAGCCTTGGACGCATGAAAAGAAAAAAAATATATCCTTCTAAAATATAAGGAAAGGAATGGAAGTCCACTACAAGCGGACAAGCTCCCTGAGTTCAAAGTCCCTTCTACTGCAAGAAAAAGCAGATGAGGAAGGCTTTCTTTCAGTTCCTTCAAATAAACAAGGTCTTTCCAATGTCTGCGTGAGTGTGTGCGAGGACAAGCTACTCTGTGAGAGTCTATTAGGGCGGGGTGAGTAAATGGTGAGGCCTGCGGTTTTCAAAGGAATTTCAGATCGTGCCTGGCCGCAAGTGAAGTTTTATGTGCATATGTGAACATCTCTAAGAGGCAGAGAGGCAGAGCGTGAGAAGGACACAGTATGATGTTTTGTGATTCACGGTTCCTCCTCCGAAACGTCGGCCACAGTTGATGTTGCAAGCTCTCGTCACAGCCGTGTGGGGATGACAAAGAATGGAAGTAGCTCCAGATTCAACCAGACAGACCTGGTTGGCTACAGGCTGTGACCTTATGACTGCAAGAAAAAGCCAGGTCAAGAAATGTAGACAAGTTGTTTTAGAGACCCCTGATCCTCTAAATGGCCTATAATGAATTGGGGCAGAATACGTTACTGGGAGGCTCCAGGCACAAACGCCTCAGTGGCTCCACTCTCTTGAGGGCTTTACCTCACTTGCTGTCATTTAGCTCTTCTTATCTTGACTTATAAATGCACTCATTACATTTGACATTTCAAAATTGCATACTTTTTCCAGACTCAGTGAATAGATGTGTATCATTAGAGCTGCAACAATTAATAATTAACAACTGATAATCCATGAATCATGGATTCATGGATTATCCAACTATTTTGGTATTTACTTAATCGTTGATTTAAAAAAACATCCTCTCAAATGTAGATATTTTTTGGATTTCCTAAGTCATCGATGAAAGCAGACCTATTATCTTTGTATCAGACTAAGGCTGTCCTACTTAGTCAGACTAGTGTGTATCCCACCTAGTCATTGAGCATGAACTGATGAAACCTGCTCGGATGAGAGGCGAAACATCTTCTGAGACAACCAGAACAGTACAGTTGCGATGGATTCAGTGCCCTGAGAAAACAATGACTTGGCTGAATGAGAATATCCGCAGGCATATTATCTTTGTGTTTTAGGAAAGCAAGATATTCACACACATCAGCTTTGACTTTGGAAAATAGCGATAAACATTTTTGCCTCTTTTCTGTTATGATGTGGACCAAACCACTAACTGTTTGTGTTTGGTTCATGTTGATTTGGTCCATCTGGGGCCGAACCACAGGGTCAGCAACCTTTAAAAAGAGCAATTTGGGCCCGTTTCCACCCAATTAAAACCCACTTGGAGCCATAAAATCTATTTGACCACTGAATTGAAGGTGACGCTACATATAGAGTTTCTTTAAGCCTATTGTCACGCTACTTTTCTGTCTTCCTTTTCCTCCTGACCAAGTGACGAGCCACACCTGTTGCCACCTGGCAATTAGTCATGTTTCTTAAATCTTTTCTTAAGCCTTCTCCACTGACTTCAGATCAACATTTGCAATAAAAGTGATCTCACACATTGATTAGTGCCAGTTCCAGTACCACTCTCTGTGTCGCTTTAGTTGCCATTGTTCATTAGCGACAAAGGAAACTGACAAGCGAAATAGTTGACCGGCATCATGGTTTCTCATCGGGTTGACCCACCAGAAAACACTGCCCCGTGCACACAAGAATTGCAGAGCACACGCTCAACTCCGATGCAGAACTTTGAAAGGCTCATGACGGCCTTGTGACTACACAGAAGCATAAACCTGCACAGCAGGAGCCACGGCAGAAGAATGACAGAGCTGCAGGTTGCCGGACCCCTGGCCTAATCAATTACTTGATTACCGTAATCGAAACAAGACGCTTCAGATTAATCGACTAAGAAAATCATCGTTAATTGCAGCCCTAGTAACACCGAAATAAATTATGAAATTAGAAACATTTACTGTATGTCATTACAAATTATATAATTAATGTCAATCTTCCCAAATGTTTTTCGGGTTCCGGGATGCGTTGCCCACTGTGTGCTCTCACACAAACATCTTAGTGGCCCCAGGAAGCGCCTTAGAAAAACAGATCGATCCATTAACAGTTTTGAACAGTTTTGAAAACATGAATATTTTTCCATACTTAAATTTCCATTTTCCATACTTTTCCAGACCTGGACATTGTTTTTAATGAAATCCAATACGTTCCATATTTGTGTAGGAACCCTGATCAGAACTCACAATGAAGAAATACAGACAGTGTTCTTAGTGTTCTTCAATCGGCTTAATATACAAACATGTTAGCAATTCAGAGCTGTACTGACGTCCTCAGACATCACATACAAGCTTCAAGGACCAATTACAAAGCCTTAAAAAAGATCCAGACAGTTTAAAACCTCACTGCTAAAATGAAGACTTATGTTAACCGTGTTTGGAACACATCATCATAGTGGTGGAAATATGTTCTGTTAATGTTCTGTTAATTAGTAACTACTGTATTTTGTGTGTGTGTGTGTGTGTGAGGGTTACTTAAAAAACCTTTGTTTTGTTATTATTGGATTTTATTGAGATAATATGCCTTAACCCGAACCGCTTACAAATTATGGCAGAAAATAACATTTTTGAGTTAGAATACCATGGTTTCAGTCCTGCATTCAAGCCATGTTTGTGGCGTCTGCCGTGGCAAGACTTGTCATCTTGTTGGAGTGTGTCGCTTCACGGGCACAGTAATGTGCCAGTTGCTGGAAAATAGTGCAGTTTAAACATAATATAGTGCTACATTTTCATGCTATAAATTCTCATGTGTGTACGATTACAAGGACCAGTATTTCAGCCGATTTTAAGAGAAGTACACATTGTATGATAACTGGAATGAGAAGCAGATCCTGGAGCCAGGTTCTGTCGCACTCAGGGGTTGGGCCAACGCCTTTGGCCAAGCTATTTTCCGCCTCTGTGATGACCATAATGGCTATAAATACAGAAATTTTGGTGCAATACATGCTGTCTTCAATATTATTTATATTGATTGAAGATTACGCATCATATTGTGTTGCAAGAAGAAAAGAAACACACTTCGTTGTTTCAGTGCTGCAATGTGTGTGTGTTTTTGTTTTTTTTTTTGCATTTTTCTAAAAAAATATATATAAACAGGGTGGGCCATCTCTCCACCAAGTGTGCTGGTTGTGAAAAACTGATTTGTCATTTTTTTTGCATGTTTGTCACATGTAAATGTTTCAGATCATCAAACAAATTTAAATATTAGTCAGTGACAACACAGCCGAACTGAATTTTTTAAATTAAGCCTTTTATTATTAAGGGAGAAAAAAATCCAAACCTACATGGCCCTGTGTGAAAAAGTGATTGCCCCCTAAAGCTAATAATTGGTTGGGCCACCCGTAGCAGCAACAACTGCAATCAAGCATTTGCGATAACTTGCAATGAGTCTCTTACAGCACTGTGGAGGAATTTTGCTGAATTGTTGTAATTCAGCCACATTGGAAGGTTTTCAAGAATGGACCGCCTTTTTAAGGTCATGCCACAGCCTCTCAATAAGATTCAGGTCAGGATTTTGACTAGGCCACTCCAAAATCTTCATTTTGTTTATCTTCAGCCATTCAGAGGTGGGCTTGCTGGTGTGTTTTGGATCATTGTCCTGCTGCAGAACCCAAGTTGGTTTCAGCTTGAGGTCACCAACAGATGGCCGGACATTCTCCTTCAGGAGTTTTTGGTAGACAGCAGAATTCATGGTTCCATTTATCACAGCTTCCAGGTCCTGAAGCAGCAAAACAGGACCAGACCATCACACTACCACCACCATATTTTACTGTTGGTATGATGTTCTTTTTCTGAAATGCGGCGTTACTTTTGTGCCAGATGTAATTGGACACACACCATCCAAAATGTTCAACTTTTGTCTCTTCAGACCACAGTGCATTTTCCCAAAGGTCTTGAGGCTCATCAAGATGTTTTCTGGCAACATTGAGACAAGCCTTAATGTTCATTTTGCTCAGCAGTGTTTTTTGTCTTGGAACTCTGTCATGCAGGCCATTTTTGCCCAGTGTCTTAACTAAGACAAGTGAGGCCTGCAGCTCTTTGGATGTTGTTGTGGGGTGTTTTGTGACCCCTTGGATGAGTCGTCGCTGAGCTCTTGGGCTAATTTTGGTTGGCTGGCCACCCCTGGGAAAGTTCACCACTGTATTGTGTTTTCACCTTTTGTGGATAATGGCTGTCACTGTGGTTCGCTGGAGACCCAAAGCTTTAGAAATTACTTTATAACCTTTTCTAGACTGATAACATACGCAAACATTGACAGGACAAGGCGTCAGTCACACAGACACATGAGTGAGCTGAGAGCATAATGAAGGGGTGACTGGTAGTGATCATAGAAATGAGTGAGAGCTCATTTGCTTTCATCCAAAACTTGCTATAAATTGATAATGTTGCCTTCTCTGAGGAAAAGTATTTAAGACAACAAAAGGCAGACACATCGAGCCGGAAAGGGTCTGAGTATCGGCATTAACAATGGGAGACCAGTCTTGCAGTCTCCGCTTGAATTTGTGAGTGGGTGAAGTGGGTGTGGAGTGGAAGGCTTTCTCGTGCCGAGTTCCTCAATGGCAGCGTTTAAGAGCACAGGAAGCAGAGATGATGCAGACAGCAAATGCGCACAGCCAGACGGAGAGGGGGGCACGCAAAGTGTGTTTAGAGGAGACAGACCCCTGTGTGGCAATAACAAAGTCATGGGTCAGTGACACAACCAATGACGGGTCACACAGGATGTCTGTGATCAAGAGTGCTGATGAACATTAACAACATTTTAAGCTATTAATTATTTAGCCGTTAAGTTCAAGAATTTAACGTTTTTTCAATTAAAAAAAGTCAAGTGTTAAAATTTTTATGCTTTTAAAATGCTAATTTGACCACACTGGATCTGAGAAGCGACCAGTCCAGGGTGTACCCCGCCTGTCGCCCGAAGTCAACTGGGATAGGCTCCAGCATACCCCCGCGACCCGAATGAGAAGAAGCGGCATAGAAAATGGATGGATGGATCTGAGAAGCTATGCTGGAATCCTCAACCCCACTACACAGTACTGTCAAAAGTATTGAGACACACCTCTTCATTATTCAATAAATCAGCAGTTAGACATGATTGACCATTTTGGATAATTCTGTACTTTATGAGAAGAGTTTGGGGGAGGCTTTTTTTATTTTTCAGCATGACTATGGCCTGGTCAGAACCAAAAGGCCAGAGCCAAATTTTTGTGCCAGTCCACCCCGAGTGTCGTGATATGAATGCATGCTAGAGTAGGCAGTAATGTGAGGAAGTGGGAGTGTTTATGGGTGTGGGGCAGCATGTGTGCAGGCAAGGCTGTCCCTGCACCGGCTGTCATTTAACAGGACGGCGTGAAGAGGACTGTCCGGTACCAAAGCATGACATCAGCCAATTGGCAGAAGAGGTGTCGGAGCAGGTGCTGTATGGAAACAAGGTATGGACGGAGACATGCGGGGAGAGGGTGGATTCGGGGAAGGACAGGATAAGGATGGTGGGGGTGGGGGACATGGAAGTGTGGGGTGGCAAAGCAAAGGGAGTTGCAGGAGGTCGAGGCACAAGCCAAGATGAGAGTTCTATTTATAGCTCTCCATCACGGGCCACTCTACCAAGCCCTGATCACGACCGGAACTGTCCCTCTATTTCCCCTCATCAGCTCATGTCCAGCGAGAGACAGATGCACATTTAGCTCTGAGGTATGAAACTGCAGTCTATGCAGCGATGGTGCAACGGCAATTCTGGTTTGATCTCTTTGTGCAAAAATGTAAGCTATAATCCAACGCTTCTTACGGTACTTCTCTTTAAGATGTCGTTCTCATGATTAATACTTTTCTGTTTCGTGTTGTGTATCATTTCTTAAATGGAGCTCCTGGCCTGAACATGACCTGAGAGAAACTAGCCAGAAGAGGTCCACCATTGTCCGTTGCTTGTCCAATGCTTATGTGGGGGTGTCATGGAAACACAAGCACAGAAAACATATTTTACAACTGTAACCATCTGGTGGACATCAAGACTGTCCAAACAAACTAATGATGCAATTAAGGAAACAAATCAAAATATAAGCCGCCTGATCTAACACAAGTCTCCCTTAACACAAAAGACTGGAGTTAATCATGTCTTCTGCAGTCTAACAGACAACAGAATGAGGACAAAACAGGGTTGATGGGTATTAAACACGGGGCAATCTCTGTGTTTTTCTTTTTCTTGGGCTTTTTTTCACACATATTTAAAAGAAAGCGCCAGGAGTGTTGAGAGAATATGAATGAAAGAAGTATATTATATTCAAGAGGTACCAAAAAACTTCAGAGAGGTTCAGCATCTTCAGAAAAATGAAGAAAAACATATTTTTCAAACCTGTTAAGCTAATTTCACTTTTGTTTAAAGGAAATATTATACAAGTATTATTTCCAATGGTGAGAGTAAACACACGCACACACACAGTGTCACCCCTAAATGATCTGTTCCAATACACACTTTTTTGGTGTTCTGTCCTAATTCAAGTCGACTGCTGCAGAATGGCATTGTGTGGCTCTGTAATGTCTCTGGGCCACGTGCAACAAAATAATGCTGGCTTTGTCTTTCACTTATTTGGCTGCTGCTCAGGCTGCGGAGCACTATTTCATCACGACTGTCCATCTATAAGAACCGAAGGCCACAATCTTGCTGTCTGTGTGAAGGCCTATTGTCCACCATCCTGCACAGACACAATAATCATCTGGGCTGGGGCTCAAGTAGATCTTTAGACGCCCACACATATGCCTCTGCATGAATCTGGATTTGGCTAAGTTTTTGTTGGGTTCCACTGAATGTGTACAAATATACTGTGGCAAAAGCAGACATGGCAGACAAGAGAAAAAGATCCACCGCTTAACATCTTGCACACCTATTTGGAAAGAGAAGTGCAAAAAATGTCATTTTTTCTTATATGCTAGTTTATTTATCATGCGAATTTGAAAATAGCACGGAATAACAGTGACCTCATCACCAGGCACTGCGAATGGTGTGAGTGCCTATTTCGGAAACGTCCTTGGATTTTGTTTTTTTTTCACGGAGAATCCCAGAGTCCACCCACACAGGCAAGCCCTGCAGAGACCTTCTGTTCCTCAGCCCAGGACACACACATGCACGCGCAAGAGCATAGACATGCACACACAAAGACAGTCGCTAGGAGGAAGACCAGCAAGAGGTAATCAAAATACAGCATTATTTTGTTGTTTTATGGTTTGTTTTGAGTTACAATCTGGTTGACTAAATAACGCACAGATGGTAAATTCTATCAGATTCTGAAATCACATGAAATATCATCAATGATTCCAAAAACTGAAAACTGGATGAAAGTAGTTTGTTACATTCAGTAAGTGTTAACATCTGCGGGTTTTATGCCTTTTCTAACTTGGACTTAATGCTTGATTCCGATTTACACTCAGTGAAATGAGGTGAGGGGGAGAAAAAGAGTAACATTTGATTCAGTAGTGCACACTGACACCAGCAAAAACAGTTGGGCTTGTGTGTTTTATGGAGCCAGCAGACAGAGGAGTGCATATGGACGCCTCACATTATGGCACATAGCACTATAATGTGGTGTGGTAATGGCCGTGAAACCACATGTCACTGCGGATGGAAGAGAGACTCCAGAGAAGAGGCAAGGCCCAGAGCCAACGAGAGCTGCAGTTCACCTTCAGCCACTCTTTGTCTTTGTTTTGTTCTGTCTGTTAGTGTCATCTCATTATTAACTCCTTCTCAGTATCCTGCCTGTATCATTTTCTTGTGCTTTTCCAGTTATCTGTCCAGACTTCTCTACTTGGAGAGTCTCTGCCTCTAAAAGAATGTCCTGTACAGGCCAAGCCAATATTGCGGTTATTCTTTGAAAGAGTCTATTTTGTGCTACTCTATATAATCAGATCATGTCTAAACGGTCCTGGAGGCAGAACTTGTGTTTTTGTTCTTGATGTCATTATGCAACAAATCATCTTTGCTGTAAGAGTCCTTAACATGCTTTAATCTTTGTCGTTAGTCCCCTGCATGAATCAGCCCTGAACAGCTTGGCTCATGTTCACTCACCATATTGGTTTGATGATACTGCCTTTAAGGTATAATGAGGAACATGTCCATATTAAAATGTCTAAAAAAAACAACAACACATCTTTTATTTCTTTTCTTGAGGTGCAATACCGTATTCCAAAACTACCTACCGTTAGCTACATTAGTTGAAAAGGTAATTGATTATTGGTAAGTGTTATTGATAAGTCATGGTACCTTGGTCAAAATTAACCGTTTATGGCAAGGCTGGGCAAACCACGGCCTCTTCAAAATCTTTAACACTGAAGCTGTAGAACCTTGCAACTCTAAAGTAAAGAACAAAAAAACATCTCTCTCTCTCTCTCTACATATATATATATATTACATATATATATTTCATATATATATTACATACTCCTGATCAAAATCTAAAGACCAGTTGTCTTAAGACAGTCTTAAGACCAGTTGTAAAATTGCTAGAATTAGCTAGAATGAGGAAGAGCGCCATAGAAAACGGATGGATGGACAGTATACATACAGTTGTGTGAAAAAGTGTTTGCCCCCCTTCTGATTTCTTTTTTTTTTTCAGGTCATCAAAAAAAAAAAATATTAGTCAATGACAACACAACTGGACGCAAAATGCAGCTTTTAAATAAAAGGTTTTTTTATTAAGGGAGAAGAAAAGTCCAAACCTGCATGGCCCTGTGTGAAAAAGGATTGTCCCCTAAACCTAATAACTGGTTGGGCCACCCTTAGCAGCAACAACCGCAATCAAGCAATAACTTGCAATGAGTCCCTTACAGCGCTATGGAGGAATTTTATTATTTTTCTTTGGCCAACCATACTTTTGCGGATCTTTGTCGGGGTCGGGCTTGTGGCGTCGGCAAACTACAACTCAGTTTGTTGGCTCAGTGTCATGGGCGAGCGATGGTGATTGAGGAGAGAGAGACTGGTCAATGCGTTACAATGGTCAGTCCTATCGAGCCGCAGCTCGAACATTTTTTTGGAGGTGCACGTCTAGTGCAGAGTTTATATTTGTGCCTTAATTTTGAGGTAGCAAAGGCAGTTTTTGAGCCATAAAACCATCCAATAACTACTGTTGGGTGCTTGGACACATCGCTGCGCTTTGCCACTCACTCTCTCTCTCTCTTTCAATTTTCACTGAACACCTGTTGTTGCAGGGCGAGGCAAGTCGGTGTGCGTGCGCTAGGACCTCCGGCCAGGTTTTGGGGACTGGGCTCCTGGCTGGAGCTTGCGGGTTGTGTGCCCAAAAATGGATGGAAACCAGATAAAATTGTTTTGGCAAAGTTAATGTTGGCCAATGATATGACGTTTTTATAGCTTTGTAGCCATTAGATTTGGTGTGCCTGTGGAAGACACATGTACACTTCCAGTGTGCCCGTTTCATTAAGAGCCTAGACAAGAGCTGTGGTTCTACTAACAAATTGTCCTTGAAGACAAAAACATACAGTAAATAAACACACGCCGTGAAGGAGGGAATATTATACACGCAATTGCATCCACATGTGCTCTCACGCACTACTTATCTAGAGATCGTCTGTAGTGCAACATATGTTATTAAGGAATCCCCCGTAGACATGATGTCACCATGCTTAGAAAGGATGACTTTAAATAGAACATGACTTGTGACGTAGAAGCTGGTCATTATCTACAGAGAGCTTTGTTCTATAAATCTATATGGTAGACACTGTTCTAAATGAGTGTCCCCTGGCGTCAGCTGATGTTGGAGCCAAAGACTTGGACTGCTGTCTCGCTTTAAAATACATTCACTCCACAAGCAGCTACAGTAAGAGCCTCCTCATGGTGGTGCTGGATAATTACGGGCTGTGTTGGTATATCTGTGTGTGTACAACGTTAACTGTCCATACGTAGTTTGGTGTTTAGGAGCGTGGGGGAGAAAAAATGTTGTAATTTTTACAGTGAATTCCAACTTGGTAACAAGAACCAGGTGGCGTTTTGTCTTACGCACTCACATGTGCAATGCTCAAAGTTCAGACATACATTTTCAATCTCGCGTGTCCTCATTAGGGTCATGGGTAAGCTGGAGCCTATTACCAGCTGACTTAGGGCAAAAGCTTGTTGCCAACCAATCACAGGGCACATATAGACAAACAACTATTCACATTCATACCTATGGACAATTTAGAGCCTCCAATAAACCCAACATGCATGTTTTTGGAATGTGGAAGGAAGTCAGAGTATCCAGAGAAAACACACACACATACACAGCGAGAAAATCCACACAGATTCTCCTGACTGTGAGGCCAACATGCTAACCACTAGGCCAAAGTGTGGCTATTCTCAAAGTTACATAAAGAAAAAAAATTCTAACTAGAGAAGCACTCTGAGAGCGCAGGCCTCCGATAAGCGCCCTAGTTCCTCCCATATTGTGATTCACACCAAAATAATAATACTTCATTTTTTGGATCAGCCTTTGATATTTTGTCAAACCCGTTGGAAACGTCCTGCATTTTTCCAAGTGCTCTGACAATTTTTTTGTAGCGTTATATGCACAAATGCTGAAAATGGTCCCCAATGGTCTCCCAATGTTAAAGAATGCTTTAAAAAATTCCTGGATCCAGACAGTGATGCGGATCACCCCCAAAATTTAATCAGTTCTTCCATATCCCATTTACGACAATTCCTGAAAATGTCATCCAAATCCATTCAGAGCTTTTCAAGTTATTTTGAACACAAACAAACAAATAGATAAACCCCGGCAAAAACATAACCCTCACGCTGCACTTACGCTGTGCTTGGCGGAGGTAATAAGAGACCTATGGTATATTATATTTTACATTCGGTGTAGACACACAGTGAGTTCTATATTTACTTCACCGACTTTGCTTTTGGAATTTAAATACAATACCGGTATTGACCAGTGTTTTGTGGACGAAAGACCAGATATTCTGTGACTTGTGTCTTTCGTTTAATTCTGGAATAAATGATTCCAAATCTAAATCATCTAAACGGTAAAGGAGGTTCGGATGCAGTCCAATTTAAGCAAGAGGAAATGTATTCAACTTAAACACACTTTTCATTTTAGTTCAATTCAAAGAAGATGAAATCATTTAAAATGTGACTAAAGCCTAGGTGACTACTGGACGTGCAATTTTTGGCGTTCCCCACATTGCTGCGTTCTTTTTTGTTCGTGGAGAACATAGTTGTGATGGCCATGAAGGTAAGATCTTGACACCAATGGAGGACATACAAAATATCTGAACCTGCGTTGGCCGTGCCAATTACGTATGTGGGGTGCACGTGCGGCACACGTCGGCGTCCGCTAGTGTGAGGTACAAAAAAATGGACATTTTGCCAAATAGCAAAACGTCTGAAAGACACACGTTGGCCGTACGGATGACACACAAAGACGTGCGACGTGTGTGCAATGCCTTTTGTGGACATTTTCCTTCTGATGTGCTTCTCCCTTTCCTGCTTGTAGCTGAATCATTCATTACTGGACAACACACACAGGTCAACAGCAGCTATCAGCACCTTAAAATCAGTGTAACTTGTAACGCAGTGTGGGACATACTCCACTGTAGTTTATTTCAAATTTACTAGCGAGGTTTCAACCCTGTCCACTTCAACCTCCAACATGCACATAGACTGCTCGGCAGCTGACATCTTTACTAATCCTCTGCCCTGGCCCCTGATGCCTCAGGCACCCCCTTGTTGTTGTAGTGTTTAAAAAGACATGAGCAGCAAAGTCGCTCACCAGGATAACTCAGGGGGAGAAAACAGATTAAAGTGCACTAGTGTCAGAATTGAAGTCCTTAAGGCTACGAAGAATAGAACAACTGTGCATGAATGCGTGTGTATGAGTAAACACATGAGCTCTCACTTTTTCTATGGACTGTTTGTAGGTGGCTGCTGCAAGTCCACCTCACCTATGTCTACCTTAGCTCTCCATTGGCCTTTCATGCTGAATGGAGACAAATGCCGTGCAGGTCCATACTGAAGGCAATGAAAAGAACCATTTCTCGCTACCTACAGATCAATGGGCTCCCATTCAATTAGAAAATCTGAAACCATTAGCACCCAGCTAATGACTCCATTCTGGGGAGCTGCGAAGCTCTGGCCTCAGGGTAGGAGGGTGACGGGTGGGGGAGCCAGAAAAAGCATCCTAAGTGGGGGATTTCTTTAACTGCATTCATTATGGGTGCATTGCACTTCTTCAGAGTCTTATTGGCCACGTAATACACTTTCTATCTAGCATATTGCAGCAGGGTGTTGAATGCTTTGTCCCACTGGTCCTTTTTCAGAAAATGCAGCTTTTCCACTTTCTATGTAGTTGTTGTAGCACTGGAAACTAGAATGGAACTTAATAGAGCACCGAACTCCACTAAGGCTAACCAGTCTTACTTTGGACGAAATGTATCTGTTTTTACTAGGTCGTGTAAAGGAAGCGTCAGTGCTAACCAATCATTTGCTGATTGAAAAACGTCCTGTATTGTGCATTTTCAAAAAGGTGAACAAATAATGGGAACCTTCACTGGTTCTTCCGTGGCCCATGCTCGACCTGTCCACGAAAAGTGGGGTAAAATGTTTAGGTAGTGTTTGGATATTCCTCCTACTCACAAACAAACACAAACAAACAACAGTTATAAAATCCAACCTTCTTGGTGAACGTATTTACACAGTTTACCCCCTCATTCAAAAAGCAGGTGCTCTTGCGTCGTCCATTTTTCCAACTTTTCAAATTGAGTGGTCACCAGTTTTGACAGCCACAAAGTCATGCATGAGAGAGGAAGGAAAGCATGCACACAAAGAGGAAAGTGGGCATGGAGCCAAGCAGACTGCAAAAACGGTAGATATAAGAGGGTTTACAGGTAGGAACCATGTGGCTACAAGAGGCGGTAGGACGCCATGGTCAGAGTCCATATCCTGTGTCTTAATAACATGATCTGTGGCCTCAGGGGGAAAGGCAGCTTTAATGGGGATGCAGTCTGCCACTGGTAAACACATGCTGCTCAGTGAAAACACTGCTGGCAAGGAATTAGGTCATTTGTGATACGCATGAAAGCTGCATAGCTTTGGAATCATTTTGGGCCATGCGTCTACAATGAAGAAAGTCTCCCCCATGAGACATTTGTTCTGCTTGATGTTTAGTTTACCTCAACAGTCTGTTAGCTTAGTCATGTAAATGAAAGCCTTCATTTGTTTATTGCAGGAAAACTGAAAGAACTTCAGTTTTATATGTAACTCATCACAAACAGCCTTTTAAATTTAATAGAAGGTTTAAAAAAACAAAAACAACAAAACACTGCTTTTGACACCAAAGTCCCCAGTGACTCATGCTGCAGATGTGGAGCTGAATCCAATGCAAAGCTATGAAGGAAATAAAGATATTACATTTCATGGCAACATTCATACGCTGTGAATGAGCCTTGAAACCCGTTGCATGAGGTAAGAAGTTGGCCCGGTTCAAAGGTAGCAAGGTTAAACGAAAAAGCAGTGGCAGTGTCATTACACTGAAAGAAAAGAACGTTTGTCATCATTTTTGGTCACTCTGCAGTGAAGATCAAGCGTTAGTATGATCACTTCTGCAGATTTGTAGCGAAGCTCGTCATTAATAGAAGAGTGTGTGACGGATGAGCCACAGGTCAAGGCCGGAGTGCAGAGGAGACCAATAATGTGGTGTGCATTACTTCGCTCTGGTTCAGCTTGGTATCAAATTATTATTTGCATTTCCACTTTTGGCAGTTATGAAGGGTACCAAAAGAGTGATCCACACTGTACCACTTTTTGGCAGTGTCCCGTTTGGGTAACTGTAGAGGTGAGATACCTAAGTTACAAAGGTAGACATGCTTTTTGGCTCTTCAGAATGCACCATTATTAAAAACATTGTCGATTATAGTCATTTATGTTTGTTTTTGAATATTTACTTATTTTTATTGACATTACTTCCAGAGAGCAAACTGTCTGTTACTTTCTTTTTGTCATTTCATCAAATGCATTTTCTGCAAACAGACACAGAGAGAGATAAGGAAGAGGGAATTTACATACTTAAACCCATGTGTTAGTATTGTGTTGTGTTCCTCTTCTCCCAAATTCACTATGATCACTCAGATGATGTCACACTACACAGCCCATCCACCTCTGTGGTGCAAACACAATCCAGATCAGGCTTGTCTGTTCAGTTCGGTTGCTGTACAGTGTGGGAGCTGAACTCATGCGCACCACTTGACGGAAGCATGCCCGAAGAGGAGAGGCACCACTAGCTGTGACCGCTTTTATGAAGGGAGATGGGTGAGAGGCAGTAGGGACACCACAAGGAAGGGAAGGCAAGGTGTGGAAGGTTGAAATGCAGAGACGGTGGGGTGTGGTGGGTGTACACAGCTCTTTCCCTAAGAAGTGCTAACTTGGACAGTGGGAGGAATTTTTTGTGGTTTATCCAACGAGAGCAGCTCCATCTGTATAAACTGGAAACTGCCAAAATGTAGGCTCCATACACACACATACACACAAAGCAAAGGTTGCCAGAATGTTGACTCCCTCTGTCCAAGAGGAACTGAGAAACTTAACTCCCTCATTACCTCCTCAGATAACGACAGCTCATAATATGCTGATTGAAAAAAAAAAAAAAACACATCGACACAGAGATGAAAAATGAAGTCACATACTGATTTGAAGTTGAAACAAACTCATCGTAGCATTGAGAAGGTGACTCATGAGTCTCTACTACCAATTGTTTTAGCTCGTTGTGATGAACCGAATTAATAACAATGGTGTGGAGACGGAGGTTATGTAAGTGTGGGATGCAATCACAATCCACTCTATTTAGGTGTGACTCAGCTGGCCCACTGCCTGTTGATGAGTCTGTGTGTGTGTGTGTGTGTGTGTGTGTGTAAGAAGTAAGAAGAGAAAGCGGGAGAGACTGAAAAAAGATTAGTGTGAGTCGAGATCATACTATACTGGTGACCTTGCAAAGTATGTGTTTTTAATGATTTGGGTCTCATGTATAGGATGACGCACTGACTGATTACATTCGCATGGTTGCTCAGGTTAATCTGCTAGAAATTGAGAGGCTATTCGTGTGTGTGTGTGTGTAGAGAGGGTGTTAATGTGACACACACAGTGGCCCCTTAGTTTCCCAGCAGTCCTTATGGCAGAGGACTGACATCTTTCCACAGGATGTGAGACTTGTGTGATCATCCATCAGAGCTAGGACATAAGGGGAAAATGCTACAGCGCCTCCTTTCGCACTTCAGTTTGTATTGCTTGAGCTCGCGCACACGTGCATGCACGCACACAAACAATTCACATGCTCTATCATCTTCAGTAGCTTGTGTCTCTTTAAAACTTTGCTCTTCTTTCACCATAGGGGCAGGGTTTTACTCTCTAAGTCACTGGGCTGTCCCTGGCACAGATCAACACACACACACACACACACACACACACGCTTAAAGCACTCCATGTTTATGAGTGGTGCTGGCTTTATTCCCAGAGCATTGGGGCTGCACGGCCCCAGCACTGAGTCACTTAACCCTTCAGGAGCTTGTGCAGTTTCAATTGAACTGCAAACAGGAGCATCAGCCCACTATGTCAAAACTTGGCCTTTGCGGTCAAACCTCGAAAAGAGACTGCTAAGTAAATGTCTGCAAGAAAACGCCACAAAATATTATTTTCATGAAAGTCCCAACTGCCAAACTTTGAGAGTACACTTTTCCTTTAACACTGAGTAAAGACAGCAGTTTAACTATTTAGGAGCACTCAGAGAGCTACTCAACAATAATGAAATATTTTTTATGACTGGGGATTTATATGATCATCTTTAACCTTTTAACCTGCTTTTAAAAATGATTAATCTTCCTTCCTGAAATGTTGACTCTTGCTGACACTAGTTCTAATAATTTGCACATTTTATCACTCCTATTTTTGCCTTTGTTTCAGATACCCTGGCTGTGTAATTATAGTAAGCATGCATGAGAGCAGACAGTCTGACGTAGTCCGACATAGAAAGCGTCACAAACCGCCAGCAGGTAATAACCACAGAGCACTTTGGACCACAACGCAGACAGCATAGACGTTTAAGGAATGTAAGGCCACTGAGAGCTGATGTAAAGTGTGTTAAGTGTGATGGGCACAGTGACAGATGCTTTGACCTTATCGGCATCATTTGCAGAATTTGACTGTGAAAGATGATGGACCTGCTCTCTGTTCCCTGCAAAATAGATCCCCAAGGCACTATAGCTGCTTCAATAACCATGTCAGCTTGGAGGCAGGGCTATTGCCCTCCCACCTCTACCAGAGCATAACCTCTGGAATCATCCCGAGAGGGTCCAGGCTAATAATAGGATATGGATGGGATTCTATGGAAATGATAGTCCAGCACAAAATTAAATGGCAG
This sequence comes from Dunckerocampus dactyliophorus, assembly GCF_027744805.1. NCBI lineage: Eukaryota > Metazoa > Chordata > Actinopteri > Syngnathiformes > Syngnathidae > Dunckerocampus > Dunckerocampus dactyliophorus. Next base: position 35,494,763 of record NC_072819.1, on the reverse strand, counting down.
TCAAATGTATGTTAAACACCAGATGCTTATGGTATGCATGTGCTAGTGTAGAGGAAGTGGAAGTAAGAGCTCGGAGTATTTCTACTATAAAAGTTGGCAACACCTGAGCCCACAATGGCTGGGTCAAAAAAACATACATATTGTACACACACCAGAGGACGTGTGCACACACACTGTAAGTACAGTTGCTGAAGGGTGTTCTGTAATTCTAGTGTGTGTTAATGACTCTCACAGGCACACTGGAGAAGACGTTAAAAACTCTAGCTGTGATTTACCGTGCAGCAATGCAAGCTGGGGCACGACCCAGGCAGTCACGCCATAGCGCAGACACGCATGTAGTCATACTTGCATGTACACGCGTGCGCCCTCAATCCTAAACACCATGACAGAGAGTAACACTGGCAGCTCAGAATACAGTATTGCATTTAAAGTTAAATAAACATAAAACCAAAAGTTCATAAATGTATGCTTAGAAGATTATTATTCTGTTGTCGTCTGTTGTTTAACGTGTGAAAGGGCTACATACACCCACAACAACCTGGCACCTTATCATACTGGTCACCAGCTTGGTAATACAGCGCTGTGGGATGGCATTTCACTCCTTAACCAGTATTTGTCAACCAACGTGGTTGTGCTGGTCCCTCTATTCCAATGGGTTCAATTTTATTGACCATAAGCGTTATTACAACAGTAAATCGCAAATAAACACAAATTCCCTAACTTTTTATTTTCTGTTCATACTAGATGTATATTAAATAGAATCGTTGCATCAATCATAGCCCAAGTCACTTGGCATCAATAAATCACAATGTTTACATTAAAAAGTAAACAAACATCAACATTACTCGTCAAACATCAATGTGATCACCACAATATTGCACAGGGCAGCCTCAGTAAAACAAAACGCATGGAGGCTGACTTATCTCCAGTGGTGGCAACACAATGAGAAGAGATGTTCGGTGTTTTTAAGGAACACTCTTGCTTCACCCAGAGCCAAACATCTGTCCTGGATTGGCTCTAAAAACTAGTGCAAAGCGCACCTGGGCCTCAAACTAAATCACCTCTATTTGTCTTGGAGCTACCAACCGAGCCCCGAGATGACTTTCCATTTGTATGCTGGGATATATTGTAACCAGGACTGCGGCATGAGCTGGGTAATATATGACCCGTGTTTGGGTTGAGAAACTGGCAGAACTGATGGAGTTTGTTTTAAAGATACCCACTCCCAATCCCTCGTTAAGCTTTTAGGCCAGTTCCCAGAGCATTGCTCCATGCCTGCCTTATGTCCTCCACAATAACATGCACCAGTAAGTGGGCTCATGGATTGGAGGCTCTGAGCACAGAGTCAAAACGGGAGTTTTGGTTTCGTTGCATGTTGGGAAAGACGCTTTTCCAACCCCATTCACAAGGACCTGCATGGGCACCAACTGTTTGACCTCCTGGTCCTATCCAAAATGTTAACTTTAATATTTACAGTATGTCTCCACTGATCACAATAAATGCGGACTGTTATCATAATCAAGCTCTCAACCGTACTGTTGGATGTACATATTTGATCTGTTATGTTGTTTTTTTTCTAGCAATGGTGAACCGTCCCTCAGGCACCAACATGGTGACCTGGACCATCGATGATAATAATGTGGCAGTAAGAGAGAGCGAAAAAGAGAATATAAGAAATTATAAAAAGAGGGAAAATGAGGAGGCGCAGATATAGACCTACTAGTAGTTCTGACAAATGAAAGACAGAGATATATGCCCCCTATGCTTTTAAAAGTTACTTGAATCTCTGGAGGTTTAATTGAATTTGAAATGAGTCAGGAGGCATAAAGTTAGCGGAAGCTTCTGGAAGGTCTAACACAAAAGAGGAAGAGTTGGTGAATGACAGGGGAGACGATTCCATAAAAGTATTGTGAGGAGAAAAAGGTTTGGCCACATACTCAGGTAAATTGATCTCACAGGAGACTGTGTACTTCTGGAATAGAAATGAAAAAGGAATGCAAGCAATAGAAAATAAATAGGAATGAACAGACAAAATGTAGGAAAACAAAACATGGGATGAGGTTGGAGGGTGGGCAGAGGTAAAGCTTCCAAAAACTGAAGAGGTTTACGTTGAGCCTGGGCTGGGGTGTGCAACTCTCTCCAGAGCAAACACAGGCTAACAAAGAGGCAGTTGTCCAGGTCAGGGTGGGCCGGAGGAGGGGACAGCAACACCTGAATGTGAAATGTGACAGATCTATTTTAGGGTTACAGTGCGAGAGCCCATCCCTAACTCAAAACCATTTAACAGGGTCAAGGGCAGGGCTGGAGCACCATTTGCAGAGGACTGATTTTACTGTATGAGATCATGTAATTAAATCTAAATAAAATCTGCTTTCAGGAGACAATTCAAGCAAGGAAAGGGTTTGTAAATGATCTTCTCTTCAGCATGCTGTCACATACATAAATCACTGCACAGAGGTTCAAACATGTTGTGACTTATAAGACCAAAACTGTATTTTTTTTAATCCATACTTTCTTTATGTCTTACTTTACATGCTGCCTTGAACATTTACTTTGTATTCTCCCTTAACAGACTGCATGATTTTATTACGCTCTTATTGTATTGCTTTCTTATTTCTCAACTTTTCTCAATTGCTTTTTCCAAAAAAAAAGCATGCATACTTCCTCTCACCTCTCAGTCATCAAGAGAGAAGTTTGTACTTACGTTGTTGTCCAGTTTATTTTGAAATGTCAGCTTTGATTTTGACATTACGCACTCTGCAACACATCACAAGATATATCATTTTTTTTAACATGATTTTTTTTTTTACTAATTACAACAACATTTTAATTGGATAGTCCACAAAATGCTCATGATTAAGCAGTCGACGTCCTTATCATCAATAATGTATACAATGCACCTTTGACACAAGCCAGTTCGCCAATTTTGAATTACCCCCACCTGCACACTGGTCTGGCCCTATCAACATCCAGGCAGAGGGGCTGATTATGCAGGGAGCTGTCAGCCCTCTCAGGTGAGGCCCCCCAGGCGACAGTTCAACCGCTTCATACTGAGGCTATGCCGCCGAGCCTGACAGTCGTATGAACAACACAGAGAAAAGAATGCTAATGGATCAAATCAGATGAACGCTGAGATGAGAGGGAGCAGAGAGGAGCAGAGGTGGGCGCTGGCAGGCAATCCTGATCAGCTGTCATTCAGACACGGCCTCTTGATTGTATGTATTTGTTGTGCATGTTTGTGAGGGAAACACTGGCCGCCCAGGATTATACCCCCAGTCTTTGACATGTTTTCCCTCCTTGTTGCCTTGAAGTTTGAGAGATGAAGAAGCGGGTTGGCAAAAGCGATAGATGGATGTGGGAGGCTATATACAGTGCAGCACATTGTTCCTTTATTCTTCCAGCAAGCATGCCTTTCACATCTTTTATCAGGCTGCGGTGACTCCACCTCTCTCTTTGACTCTCTGTCTGCCTGGGAGCCATACCTTCCTGCAGAAAAAGGCAACATATCAAAACTTAACGGCGTTTCCTTTTCTGAATAATGCTGAGTTCAATATTATTTTGTTTTGAACTTCAGTTCGGCGCTTGCCTGCTTGCCGCTGCGGGGCATCCTTCATGAGGAAAGACAAAAAGCTTTCGCGCCATCACTTACGGGCAGTCAAACAGCCTACTGTGTGGTGGGAACTTGCAATTGAAACGTGGCAAGCTGAAGACTTCAGCTCGTCGTCTTTCCCTTTGTTGGTGCAGTTCGTTTCTATCTGATTCCATTCGATTTCACAGGACTACAGACGGAAAGTTAAAGCCTACATGTGCGTGAATGAATAATGTATCCTGACAGCACAGACAGATGGATATATGATCACCAGCTAAAGAGGACTGCTATGACACTGAAACAGGAAGTGCTTGTCAAGTTAAGTTACAACTCTCGGCCTTGAATCCAATGTAGATCGCTTTCAGCCTTGTCCCCATTGTCAGATATCCTCAGCCAGTGAGAAAGTCTCAAGTTTCAACTGAGATGAAAATGACCTGAACTGGTGAACTGCCGTGTTTCTAAAACTTCAGCTCAAATAGCTTTAAATCCAAACAGCTTGATACATCAGTCTCCTCCTCACTCCATCCCCGGCAGATGGCTCAAATTAATACAGACATGATAACGAGATTCGCTGTGATTAATATGCACACCATTTATGGATTTAAGTGCGACGGATTGCACATAAGATGATTAACAGCAGTTGGAGCGGGGCATATGGCATAGGAGTTGAATTGGAGGAAGGCGAAATACGCACGTCACGCTTGCAAGTTTGTATGTGTGCTTGCATGTCAATCAAATACATACATGCAGAGTGTAAAATGGTCAGTAGGAGCATAAATGCTGTTAATTAGGTATATGTGATTGGTAGCTAATAATTTAAGTTAATAATTCATGTAATTATAGTCATTTACATTAAGTGTTCTGTGTTCTGTGTTCAATGAATCCCCGCACAATCGCGATTCAGCATTCACGGTCCTGTAAATTAGCAGATTTTGGTCAAAAAATTAATTTCTTTCTCAGAAAATAAGCCATTAGTGCAGCCAAAAACACATCTCATTCACCCGAAGTGAGCAATCATTTATAAATGCGGGATAATACAGGTAAAATGTGACACGTGCGAGTAAAGTGAAACTTGCTCACCTTGAATTCTTTAAACCAGGTTCGAAGTGCTTCCTCCTTTGGTTTGAAACCTTCAGAGGCACCGTTTGCATGTCGATTTTTGTGAATTTATAATTGCACTGGATTCATCCGTCTTAAATGCTAAGTATTTTCACACACACAACGCCTACTACCTGTCTTATAAGCCAAGCTGACGTGCTTTCACCCGTTCTTGAAGTCATTTTTTGAAGACAGCAGACAATCTTTTTCAGCGCCTCAGCGTTCATACATGGCTACTGCCCATGTGGGTTCCGCCAAGAATCAATTCGACTCGCCAAGGGAAAGGTTGTATATTCAATACTGACGATACCTGAAAAAGCAGGCATTGATGTATTTTTTGCAAGTTAATATCGACTTGGTATCGAAGTATCCGTTCTTGTGACGACCCTAGTTTTTGCCAACTCATCAGACGTAAAGAGCACGCCGGGTGCATTATACGGGTTGGTTGGGTTTGTATCACTCAATATCCATGTGATTAAAATGTGCAGTAAATTCAGAAGGCTTGACGATGACTCTGGTTGTATTCATTTTATCTGCTGCTTGGCCGTGCCAACATGGGACTGTAAACGAAACCAGTCGCATGGAGAGCTCTATAGAATAGCACATATTTTTTTGTGAAATTGTGAAAATGAAGTACAAACTATTTATTTCAGAATGACCATTCCTTTGCTATTATTTTTATATGACTCTTCTCTTCACTTGCCTTTCTTGGAAAAAGTAACACAAAACAGAAGAAAGAAAAGGGATTTAGGGAAGTTAGAAATCTATTTTGATTGTTCCCTTTAAGAGAAATTCTCACATTTCTCTGGTAAATGTGAGTCAATTTTTGTTTTTATTAGTGCTGTCCAAGATGACATGATAACCTATGTAATAAGTCATTATAGAAAAATGTACATGTTTTTGAATAATACTGCTTATCAATATAGGGAGCTTGCAACATCCAAACAATGAAAACAACAATGAAAGCCATCTGGCCAGATCACTGTCATTTGTGACCATGTTTAAATAACCCAAAGAAGGATCCTTTCAATGCATTTTGCTAGACTTGCAATGCTGTTGTCTGCATGATTATGTGGATTATGTGGTTTGTTGGCAAATTATTGGGAAGTTGCCACTAGGACCGTTTTTTAAACTGACCATAATCACTACTGTATCTTAATATTGCTTGTACAAAAGCAGCTTTCAGATCAAAGGTATGAAAAAGCAATAGGACTATGTTGGACCCCTACTAGAAAAATGCTTCCATTCAGTCTATTGGCTATTACTATCAGAGAATCAGGAAGAAAATCAAGTAATAAAACTACTAAGTTTTATTACCATTACTATCATATACAAGTAAGGAGTAAGTGAGGTAAGATTAAATGCAATGGTGTCCATTTGAAAACCTTACCGTAAGTACTAAATGTGATCTATTCCGTGTGTATATTGTGTATTTGATAACACTTCTTTTTTTATTACTTGTTTGTATATGGGTGATTCTCCTGAAAGGGATACCCGCAAGGGTGCGGTCACTTTGAGGGGAACGACGAACAAACTACAGTGATTTGAGGCTAAAACCATATAAAAATATACTGCAAACACATTGAATAAACAGGGAAAACAGTGTTGAATATTTTATTCTTGTCTATTGTGTCTAAAACCCGATCTGATATCAATTTCAGCCCGTTTTGTGGCATGCAAAAGTATATCACTAAGACGATTAAATAAATAATACAAAACGGTGGAACTTTCATTTCAGTTGCTGTGATTTCCGAAATATAATACCTCATTGTGCCCCAAATGCGTTACGCCTCGTTAATGTAAACAGCATAATCGACAAAGACTATAACCAAATTAGTTGACATCTCCATTGAAAGCCAATGTGAACGTCAGAGCATTTTAATGGTTATTTCTCAATTTTTTCATCAAAATTCAGAAAATAACGAAAGTGACACTGGTAAAAAAAAATTTAAAATGGCATAGTGTCCGATTTTCTACTGATCTATTTTTTCTAATTCACTTTGGGGAACTATTGTTTTACATCATGTTTCCGTGGAAGGTCAAGTGTGTTACTCTTGAGTCTCGCACAGAGTTTGAAGCAGGGTCCATCCACAAGCGCTGCGTCACGTGAAATATACGTCACCATTACGTCAAGTCCTGGTCAGCTCAACAACACCGAAAAAAAGGTTTTCAGAAAAAGCCTCATCGTTATAAATTGTAATATGGTGCACAATTTCATTTGTTTCTATTACTTACGTTATGTGTACTGTATGCACACAAAAACTAAGGAAACACTGAGGCACTTGTTAATACACTGAAAATTTGAGACGCACATGTAAAATTGTAAAAATTGTTTTTTTAATTTATTTATTTATTCATACAAAGGGAAAATCAAGCATTTATTTTAAAAAAAAGGCAAATAAATTGGATCACTTTTAATGACAACGTTACAATTGAGATTCCAGTTAACAGTGGCCTGCTGCCATGAAATATACCAAAATGTGATATTTTTTAAGTTTTTCTTCATAAACTGAAACAGAACACGTGATACTTGATTTTAATATACAAATTGGTTAGGTGCTGCCTTTACGATGACACTAATCTGGATAAACTAACTAAAGACATATGGTGCACACATTCAAACCCTCTGTCTCGTGTTTACCCCGGCAGCCAAATGGCTGGTATTTGTTGGTGTTTACAAACATTTCTACATATAGGAGGAAATCTTAAACACACCAGCTTGTATAGCCGCTACTTGAAGGGTTAATGGTGAAGCGCTATCATGTTAATCTCTGGCTAGTTCCAATGGTGTGGAGTGTGTCACACTCCAACTGAAACAGATGCACCTTACAGATAAATTCAACTAAAGCCTGCCCAGGAAAATACTTCCTCTGTGGATTGGCACAGGATGAGGTAGAAAAAGAATGAATGATTGAAAAGGTTTGTTTTAAATGAGAATATTGCATATTTCTGCATGTAAAATGTGAACCTAGCATTTGTAAGTGACCACAGTGATGATGAAATTTTAAAAAATGTATTTTTTTGCATTTTGAACTGTATGTATACTGTATGTGTATGCACATCCCTGAATAATCAAGAATTAGCTTGCTGTCTGAAGCATTAAACAATGAATACATATTATAAAATATAGTAACACCTTTCCACCATAAAGGTAGTAATATTGCTGTGCAATATTTTACAACACATCTGACATTAATACATCCTTTTGATATTAATTCACCTAGTCACTTACTTATCAAACATCAAACATAACAGTTCATAACATAACAATCATGCTCTTGGTGATGTTTACAAATAAATTCATTGCAGAATGTAACAAAGTCATACCATAAGGTAGCTTACGGAAAAGTATTACGGAAAATGTTTAATGCAAACTTCTCAAATATTGTATTTGCTTAATAAATTACATTCATTTATTTTTATTTTAAATTTAAAGGGACGGTTGAGCGGCCTAGGGGGAGCTACCTTTTGAAGGTGTTGCAAGCATTATATCCCGCCCTCTTTCTGCTCCCAGCATTAACAGGTAGCAGCAGGTAACACACACATGCGCAAGAGTCTTTGCTAAGCACTGGCGGTGTCATTTTGATTCAACTCCAAACATTCCCTTTAAAGAAAAGACACTGAAATGCAGTTTGAATTTGAGGTAGTGCAAAATAACACTGTGCCAGTCCAAAACAAGTTTCATGATCATTAAAGAAACAATAAGTTTTCATCCACAAATTAATCAATTATTTGAACAAAAAGTGTCTGTAAAGGTTTTCAGTACATGGTACACGGTGTGCACAATTATTAGGCAATTTGCATTTTTGCTTATCGGTTTTATTATTCAACAATAACAGTGCTCTTGGTCAACGATGTGAGGTGCATTCGAGGACATCGGGTTATTCCATCCATGACATTATTTCTTTCACCCGGAGCTGTGTCATCCATATCCATGCTACATTCACCCGAGGCCCCGGACATTTTTTAAGTTGCATTCGTACAAACCCTGCTTCGCGTAACTTCTCATTCACCTTCTGGTAGATTTTCGCTATTGCAGTACTTTCTAACATCAATAGAAAACATAATGTTCCTGTCTTTCACCACACTAACGAGGTGGCTTGCTTCCTCCTTGCTCCAAAATGTGGGGTTTTGCCTGTCGTCATGTTTACAAGTAGTTCCTGCCAAAAATACAAGATTCCTTTCGAATAGGACATGCGCAGAACACAAATTAATGTTCCTTTCGATCGGGATATCCCGACAGGCGTATACGTGACCCAATTTTCAGGTTAGAAAAGGAGTAACTCCGGGGTAATATTCGTGTTTTTAAAAATCGGAATATGAGCATATTCCGTTTTTTTCTAAAGGGTTATTGGTGTTTACATGGCTGATTGCAACCGGGTTATTGCTAATATTCTGGTTATGATAGGGTTATTTGACTGCATGTAAACGTACTCTATGTCTCCGATTCCATCTGTTCTATCAATCATTTCACATTAGTAATCATAAGGGGTGAGTACCTATACATTTTATAATTTAAAATGTGTTTAATAAGTGCCTAAGTGGGGCTTAAGCTTGGATTATGCTTCTATGCACTTAGCTTGCTGGCTCCCTTTGTTGTGAACAAACAATGGGGATTAAAGCAAGATGGAGAGAGTTTTGGAGCTGAATGTAATAACTACAACAGTCACTTTTATTACAAATGTTGATCGAAAATCAGAGAAGAACATAAACATCAAGCTAGCAGGAGGGTTTGAAGTGTGACGAGCAAGCCGCCATGGTGTATGGTGGCCAACGTTCCCTCTAAACTGCGTGCGTGTGCAATCGTGCACTGATCTTGTGTTGTCAGCTCACAGCAAATTCTTGCAGTGCAACAAAATAAAAGCTAACCTGAACTGTAAATAAAATAAACACATTATAATTGATCCTGTGCCATTTTGCAATGCAACTCTGTGAGTGACAGGCAACAACAAGCGGTAAGAACACAGTGACAAACACTGCCCAGCCAAGGACGACATCCTGTTGGTATGTATTTACTTACGGAGCCAATCAGTTGGGTTACGTTGTACATGTCGCCGTGTTACAGGTTAGTGTATAGCTACTCCTGCAGTGGAGTAAAAAGAGCTAAAAACATGCTGCAAAGCCAAAGTAGCAATCCAGTTTTGTGAGTGAAAAGTGTGGACTGAATGTCTGGCTTAACCCTGCATGTGGTACTGGCATGCTTTTATTTTGACACAGGAAGTGTCCATTACTCGTGTTTATTTGAAAATTGCAGGTGGTCTTAGGACGTAACTCCCCAAATAGCGGAGAGATTTACTGTACAGCAAAGTAAATACTGTAAGAATACTACAGAGCACATAAATCCTGTACCACGGATGGTTTTGGCAGCCATCTTAGTTTTAGTCTTTTGGATGAAACTGCTTAAAAACTTGACACATCCACGTAGTTGTTGTATAATCATATGAACAAAAAATGTGTGAGAAAACTGGTTTTCGTCTAGTTATCGTAAAAAGGCAAAGAAAGCAAGCATAACAAAAATACATTCTGATAGCTTATTAACTATATGACTAACACCTTAAGTCCTTAAGTTTTCCGATCAATCTTTCGGAGCAGTGGCCAAAATCATAATGTACCTGTACTATTGTACACATACAGTTTGTTTGTATTTTTTGTGCGCCACCAAGCAACACGACTAAAACGCTACATTTACCTCTATGTATCACAGTCACTCCAACATGGGGTCAATATGGCAACGCATTACACTTGCCTGACCAAAAATGTTCTGCACAAAGCAGTAACACACACACAAGCTGATGAAGTGGTGTTAGCACAACAAAACTAACTTTATCCTGAAGCTAGCTAGCAGCTAAGAGTTATGTGGAAAAATTTAAGCTTACTTTGAAATGTATGGATTGTCAAAGAACATTATATGTATAAGATGTGTGAACAGGACTTCTTGTGACTTACCTTTGAATGACACTTTTTAGCTTTTGACAGACATTACACACACAATAGGCAGAAATATCAAGCATTTTGAACATGTGACAGACCACCCACTAACGTTTTCGGGCAGTCTCGTCTCGTCAATGAAAATTCACACACGTATCATCATGTTTTTGTCATCAAAGAGCTGTGTTTAGCTGTGTTTAAAAAGGCGGCATCAACAAAATCATTTTGTCATTGTTTACAAAAACCACATTGGCCTACACTGTAGATTTATGCTGCACATCAATGTATTAATACATATCCACCAGAGTAATGGTCCTACACCTGTGCTGCAAATAAAGATGAGCAGCGTAAAAAACAGCAAATTCAAGTAAAGAGTAGTACAGTACAGTGAAATGGAAAATACTGATGCTAGCTTCAATGGTCAAATGAGTTTTTTACCTCAAAGCCTCTCCTACTGTCAAGCAGACAGAGTAAGAGAGTAACCTGACATATAATCCAAAAGTTGGCAGAAAAAGTGAATCAAGGGAGCAAAAGCAAACAGAGGAAGGAAAGCGTGGGATGGGGAAGGAGAAAGTGGAGCAGGGAAGTTGACAGGGGAGGAAAGGTAATGGGAGAAGGATGAGGAGGTTAAGCGGTAAGAAGAGTTCGGACAAACTCCAATAAAAACAGAATGTCAGATGCAACATGTTTGTGCAAAGAGGGTATGCCTTGCTATGACCCACTTCCACTTCTTGACAAAGAGTGCCCGCACATTTGTGACCTTCATACAAAGGCATAAAGTGGATCAACTGTCACTGAAACAGCACCGACATTTGCAAAGAGACAATCTCTGTTGGACTCACCAAAAACACTGACCTTTTGGCATGCACGGACACACAAACATAGGCTAACACACATGTACAGTACATCAGTGCACATCCAGGGTCACACTGACTGCAAACGCTGGGACAGAAGTGCAAGACAACCATCTCTGCTTCCTGTTTTTCTGGAAATGAAACTATGTCAAAGGCAATAAGCTTGGCACTACAAAACTAGACACTCAAGAGTCATCTCCAAAGCTGAAATGAATCCAAATGTGTGCACACACATCCAAAGTATGCACACTCACAATACTTTCATAACAAGGTCAGGACATAGAAGATGCTGTCATTCTGTCTTGAATGAAACATGGATATTCAATGAAAGCAAATGTTATTTCAACAATCCTCCTCTCTCCAATTAAACATCGGTTTAGTTGGTGGACACTTGCTCTCGAATGATCTGTGTGGCGCGTCACATTCCCGCCTTTGTCCAGCGCTACAGTTTCAAAGCATGTGAGACACAGCCGTTTGGCACTGAATCCTTGAAAAATTTACATATATTGGTCCATCCATTCACTTTTAAATGTTCGGTTTTCTCTTATCAATATTTCTTACTTTCAAGCCATGGTTCTCTCGTTCACTTCTCGGGAAGTAAACAAACTATTTCATTGGCTCATTTTGAGTGACGTCACCAAATTTGCTGTCGTCTAACCGTAAGAACTGAAGTAATTACGCCTGCAAACTGCCGCTGCGAACCGTCCGCTAGCATGATTATATGTTAAAATGATTATATTATAGTTCCCATTCACTTTAACTGGTCCCGGGTCCGTAAAGGGCCATCACTGGGTGTGTATCCAGACAGAGGTCCGCTATGTATTTGGTGTTGGCTGACGAATATGAATGGATGGAGTTGGAGGAAACAATAAGAAAAACAAACCTACAATTGTATTAGTGATGATACATGTCATTTAGTGCTGCTGCAGTTAATCGACTTAGTTGACTTAGTCGACATAATCAACCTGAAAATTAGTCAATGGCAATTTTTTTAGTCGACCCGTCCTTTTATTGTTGACCAGGCAATCAAATCCATACATTGGCGCTAAACATTGCGACTCTGACTACAACAGACAAGAGGAGACGTGAAGCGAGCAATATGGAAGAACAAGTGGGAAATACGAGGAAAGAAGAGAGAAACGAGTGATTGATACAGAGAGAAGACGGCAAGACAAGTGAAAGTTGTCGTATCGTGTATCTACTGTATGTGTGGGTTCAAAATAAAAATGAACACAACAAAAAAAACAAAGAGAAAAGTACTCATTTTGATTAGACGACTACTGGAAAAATTATTCGAAACATTAGTCATTACAGAATTAGTTGTTGCTGGCAGCACTCATGCCTTTCTAGTTTGTTATGCTTATTTATTGTTTCCATAAGCCACACATGATAACACTGCTTGTGTATATTTTACTGACCATAATGTAAAGCCATACTTATAATGCAGGTGTACACAGATGGGCCGAATGCAGAGGTTGAGGCGTTGCACATCTGTTTGTTTTTTTACACGTGCATTCCAACTTGTACCCTACATACACAAGCACGTCAACGCTTACAAGTAGAGTCAAAACCATTTGTGCTACTTTTTTAGCTGGCATACACAGAAGATGACATGCAGCTAATTACAAAGTACTTCGCCTGTTGCTGTGTTTCTCTCCTTTATGTGCTTTGGCACCGACTTGGTCTTGTCTTGCAAGAAATGTTCAGTTAGATGTTATTTCACATGTACATCGCCAGGCACCATTCAATTGTAAGACCCCCGTGGGCCTCACTAAGTTTTGGCCCCCACACGCCCTTAGCTCATTGACCCCCACGTGTATCCCTTGGCCCCGATAGGCAGTGAAGGATTGTACAGCAGAACGGGTGTGAGTGGGAAGACAGAGGGCTGGGTCATCAGCAATAGAGAGGAGCACTTCTTCGGGAAAAGCATTAAAGAGGCAGGTATTGATTTGGGATTTTAAATGTTTTTCACAGTGATATATCCAATTAGCCTCTGAACCCTCTATGGGTTTAAAGTACGCTCCCCTGAGGCTGAAGAGAAGGCCACTATAACCCTTTTTTTACAGTGTATGTCTCAAATGATAAAAAATAGATAATACCTGAGAGCTAGGGCTCATAACGACTTTGGGAAGGCATGTCAAAGAAAATATAAATCCGCACTAATATTAATTCTCTGGAGGAATACAGAAGAAATGCATGCAGCCCCTGTGCCGCTTTTATCACATTCTCCTGTCTCTGCTGTGGACGACACTGTGACTTGTTTAGACAGTGAGGACAGCCCCTGGATCTCTGCACATCTACTGTATGTATAAGCCACAGACAACCCCTGCGCCTATCCCTCCGCCTTCCCCAATCCTCAATCGATGCTAAGTTATTTAGCAGATAAAAGAGTTGGATCAGTCCAGCAGCACATATCACAGTGCCAGAAACGTGTATATATCATCTGCAGAGTATGTGTGTGTGTGTGTGTGTGTGTGTGTGTGTGCATGCCAGTGTCAATAGCCAAAGCATATGTTCCTGGAGATGTACACATTTGAACATTTGAGAATGCGTGGGTTAGTGTGTGTATTGAGAGTCTCACTCTTGCATAACCTAACAAAACTGTTTGGCTCGTGTGTGCGCTGCTATTACGTGAAAAGCACTGTGAAAGAGATACTGACACTGTGTGTCTTTGGGCTTCTCTTCTTCCCTTTGTGGGGTCACAAACTAACTGCAGGATTGCTACCATCTATTGTAAATCTTTCATTTAATTCCGTTCGTTATTAGATGACTGGATTGAGACAATTTAGCTGAAGACGTAAAAATATCTCTGACTTACAGGAAAAGGCCAACGGACAGGCCAAGTGCTGCTTATAATAAGAAAAGTGTGTGAGTGAAAAGGGGCCGCATTCATTCTGCGCTTGAAAAAGCACAAAGGCAAACCAAAGGGACAAAGATGGAAGGATCCCAACTGGAAAAGTGAGGGATAAGATGTTAATTTGAACATTACGAAAGCAAGGACAAAAAAATTGTTGCATGCCAAAGCTGAGATTGATTTGAATGATTCAGTAACTCAAAGCAAATGTCGATCCGTCAGGGGAGAAGCAGAGACACTGTGGTGAATAAAACCAGAGCAAAAAATTATTTCTGGTCCTGGGAGAGCAAGATGACGTTAGTAAGGTCAAAGGGAAACAACGTGTAAATATCACAGACCATCAAACACGTACACTCAGCAACACCATGCACTATTATGTTCTCACACATTTTTTGTTCACATGATTATACAAAAACTACTTTACTTGGATGTGTCAAGGAAGAATCAATTTAATTTTGGATGTGCATAAGACAGCATCTTAACATTTTTTCCACTTCTGTTACAGAAATTTTCAGTGTTCTGTTCATCATTTTCAGTGAAAAATGCAGGAGTTTTAATTACAAGTCAGGCATGCTGTCCCCGTCTGATGACATCATAGACGGGCAACGTAACATAGCAACTGTCGTTATGCAATCCTTTCCAGAAACACGATGAACATAAATTGTCAATAACCATACTTCATATATGATAAATATTGGTGGGTTAGTTTGTTAGTGACTCCTATTAAAAGACTTTGTTAGCATGCGGATGTTTCTATTGTCTTTATTCACCAAGACTGAGCTACATAAAAATGTACACGATGCATGTAGCGCAGATGTAAACGTCATATCCGGTTACGTATAACATACATGAATAAATAAATAAAATGCAGTGATATTTGAATGTAAACAAACATAAGCAGAGTGTAATGCTGGATTATTCTAGAGGTTTCAGCAAGTGTTTTTTTTTTTCTAAACGGAGAAATACCATCCATCCAAACATTACTGTATCTTGCTAGAAAATGCTGTTGTCTATATTTTTTTATTGGCGGAAAAAACTTACAATAATGTATGGAACAGAATGGAAAAAAAAGATTGATTGTGTTGGAATTTCTCCAATCTTAATAATGTTTTTTGGTAGTTTGGGGGGTGATGTAATTGCGCATGCATAGTAGAAATCTTGGTGCCTGATGTGCCTGACAAATAGATCGACGGATGACGTAGATTTGACATACGTAGCCGTACAAATCAGCTTGCCCAACACGTGACTTCCGAAAAATAGGCGGACCGGATGTAGACGTGTTCTGCACATGCGTAGAACCGATGCATAATGAGAGCTACTTCCGGTTCTAGTTGCCATTTTGTTTAGCTAGGGAATAGGATGCTAACAAGGAAGGACGTTTTGTGGAAAAAAAACCCAAAACAATTGGACTCATGCAGTGTATTAACTTCGCAACAAAATGTCCGCCAGATTGTTCGCTAACTGGGGAATGAACACAAACCGAGGCAAAATTGTGGTGGAAATTTTCAACGTTAACCGAGGCAAACGTTAACCAACGTCCCACTGTATAAGGCTTCTCCTTTCTGTGGAAGGACAGCAGTGACAAGCACCTTCCAGTTCACGCATGGCATTTTCACGCATTTTGTTGTCCGATTACCAGGAATAATGATGTCACATTTGCATTAAAGACATTACACAGGTTGTAGAAAGTCACGGTGTATACTAAATGTTTCTGCAACATTATACAATCAGCGCACTGACTGAATTTACTCAAACGGTTTGCAGGACATGCGCACTAACCCGAGAGGAGAGGCTTGTGGCAAACTCATCTCGGCTTTCTGTCCTGTATTGATCAGAGTGTAAAAATTCTGCGATTTTTACTTGAGAATATATTAAAAATTATTGGAGTCATACAGAAAATACATGTATAATACAGATCAATTTCAAATATTCACATTTATTTTATGTTATCATTATTCGCTTTTTTGTTTTTCATTATGAGGCTCTGCCTCACCTGCCTCCCCGGACCAAACGTCACTGTTGTATGTTATGACGGCTGTGGAAAGATAGAGCTACATTTCTGGTGCTAAGTTTATCTTTTGTAACAATCATTTGTGGTATCTTTTTATTATTACTTTTCTGTAATGTGTAACAGTTTTTTCTTGCTCCAGAAAAAAAAAACATGGAAATGTGCCTATTGAGTGTTTTCCAAGTTCCAGCCATCCATCCAGCCATCCATTTTCTACCACTTATCCAAGAATTTCAAGTTATACTTTAATTGTTTTGAGGACAAAATCAACCTTCTTGAAAATGTGCACTTGACTGTATGTGTCTTTAATTGCCTAAAATAAACCATCTAAATAAGTGGAATATCTCAGACACACACACAGGACAGCAAACAATATGTAACCAGAACACGTATGTTCACACCCAGAGGCACGCAGGCACACCATACATTGACAAACACCACACTTGAAATTATCAGTGAGTCACTGTGTTGCCCAGCTAGGCCTGAGGTGCTGGGGATTTCCACATAGGCAAAAACAGGTGGCATCTGCTCAGGCCTTAAATTGGCATACAGTGAAGCAATGTGCAGCTGCAGTAATTGCAATAAAACCTGCAGTAAACTATAGGACAGGTAGCTCTTATATCATATGTGCAAAACACAAGCAAAAGGCAAAGTGAGGAGTCAGGGTTCACTCACAGTCAAAGATCACCTGCCACAAACTAAATCAACTCAACAGCTGAGACACACCTGCTCATGTGATTAACACATACACACACACAAAGCAGAAGTCCCCCTCCCTGAGATTGGACTTTGTGCTTACCCATACACAGAGAGGAGTACCACGCATGGCCTGTTTTCACCGCAAATAAAGTCCACAGAAACTGTACACAAATCAGTAAACACCATCCTAGCTTAGCACCAAACACAGTTGTCCCACTCTCCTGTCTGCATGCTTGGGCTTCAAACATGCCACAATGGCTCCTTTTCCTTTTGTGTGCATGCATGGGGGTGCATTTGTGTGTGTATGCGTGAATGATGGGTGCTTTTAGGGCATATTTTTAAGTATATTTTTATAAGTGTAGGACTCACATGGGAAAATCCCATTGGAGGCATACTCAGGTGTGAGGATGAGATAATTTTTTTTACTGTCATGACACACCCTGAACACGCAAAGAATTTGCGGAGAGCATTCTTTTTGTCATATGCATGAGCCATATGATGATTGATATATATACGTGTGGTAAAAAGTGTCCAAGAAAGTACAGGTCAGTTTAGTACAGTATCCATTTTTTGCATATTGTCAAATGGTGTACTGCAGGGGTCTCAAACTCAATTTCACTGGGGGCCAGTGGAGGTAGAGTCTGGGTGAGGCTGGGCCGCATCAAGTATTGGGAGTAGGGCTGAGAATCTCAGGGTACCTCACGATACGATACAATTCACAATACATGGCTCACAATGACGCTAAAGGGCCACCCCTCCCCCGGTCCATGTGATAACACCCCCATTAGTTCAGTGTTAGTGTTTACTTGCCACTGTAAGTATGGAAGTAACACTGAGCTTGCCCGGATGTTACGGGCTGCAGTTACACTACTCTTTGATGTCCAGTCGTGGGCCGCAAGATACGATTTGGTTCGCCGCAAATGGCCCGTGGGCCGCGAGTTTGAGACCCCTGGTGTATTAAAGATAAGTACAATTATACCATTATTCGGTACCCTTCCATCAGCATGCTCCAGAACAGTGCGATACTTTGGTGCGAGGTTATTCACTGCTATCTGTTGGATAGTCGACAAAGAATTGACACTGGCCGCTTATCCTCACTAGGATCGCAAAGATGCTGGAGTCTATCCCAGTTGACTTTGGGCGAAAGGCAGTGTACACCCTGGACTGGTTGCCAGTCAATCACAGGGCACATATAGACAAACAACCATTCACTCGCACATTCATGGGCAATTTAAAGTTGCCAATTAACCTAACATGCATGTTTTTGGAATGTGGGAGAAAATCCATGCGCAGGGAGATGCAAACTCCACAGGGATTCAAACCGAGATCTTCCCAATCTCCTGACTGTGTGGCCAACATGCTAACCACATGGCCACCGTGTGGCCGGCACCATGTAACTACAGTACATGAATAAGAAGTACACAAAAGGGCGCAACCCACCGTATGAATATGTGATACAGCAGCACAGTGATGCTAACTTTGAACTGTAACCTCATATTTTTCATATGATATCATATATCATTTGACTTCTCCAGTGCCTTTAACACCATCCAGCCGTCACTACTCAGAGTGAAGATGGAGAGTGTGGGAGTCGACCAACACCTGACTGCATGGGTTATAGACTACCTCACCAACAGACCACAGCAAGTGAGGCTCCGTCACTGTGTGTCTGACATGGTACTCTGCAGCACAGGTGCTCTCCCCTTTCCTCTTCACCCTCTACACCTCAGACTTCACACACAACTCTACACAGTGTCACATCCAGAAGTTCTCCGACGACACAGCCATCGTTGGTTGTGTTTCAGAGGGGAATGATCTGGAATACAGGACGGTCATCAGGGACTTTGTCAGCTGGAGTGAGCTTAACCAGGTGCAACTCAACACCAGCAAGACAAAGGAGATGATTATTAACTTCCAGAGGAAAACATCTCACTTCACACCAGTGAACATCCAGGGAGCGAGCATAGAGTTGGTAGACAGATACAAATTCCTGGGTGTTCACCTGAACAACAAACTGGACTGGTCCGTCAACACCCACACCCTCTACAAGAAGGGCCAGAGTCGCCTCCACCTGCTGTGGAGACTGAGGTCCTTTGGTGTGTGCAGGACTCTCTTACGGACCTTTTATGACTCTGTGGTGGCCTCAGCCATCTTCTATGCTGTGGGCTGCTGGAGAGGGGGTTCCTTTAGCTGCTCCTTCAGCAGCAGACTGTTACACCCACGGTGTAAGAAGGAGAGGTTCCGCAGGTCCGCAGGTGAATTTCCCTGCTGTGGAATTAATAAAGTACAATACAATACAATTTAATGAAGGTTCTTACTTCTTTCAGAGTGGGCTATGTTCTACCCAACACACAAGACTCTATTATTCTGTGCTTGACTGGTGACCTGCTAGTCACCCAGCAATGGTTTGGATTGACTTCAGCCCTCACACGAGAAATGATAATCAATGTATACCTACCACTGTTAGTAGTCTGTGTGGAAGCCCTCTTGTAAAATGTTTATCCAGCCATGCATACACTTTTTTAAATTCCCGATGACCATCCATCCACCTTTAGGCAAATAGAGACACCAAGACGTCGCATCGACTTATATGTCTAGAGTGGGCAGAGAGATCTACAGGGTGTAAATGGCTATTGGGAGTATTTGACAGAGACCGATATTCTTTATTCGGAACAATATCCTAAAATGGCTAATTATGCAGACCAATTAGTAGACTAATTAGACAATTATCTAAGCAGACAATCTATTAGCAGGAGGTAATCGATGGGGGAGAGGGGGGATGTAGCAGTAGAGAGTGGGCTTTACTTTTTATCTGATCTACCTGTTTGCTTTGCACACTGCTAAGAGATTTTTTTGTGGGTTACCCATTAAAATCTGGTAGGATTGTTTGGCCTGCAAGCATGAAACTAAAACAAAAACTATTCATCTGTCTTATCACCTGCTGTAATGACGTACTTATTCTGTAGCTATAGTGAATTGTATTTGGGGTGTTTGCATGTGTGGGGCAGGGTTGTGATAATTCGAAGGGCCCCTGACTGACAGGGGCCCCAAAAACCAGATACAAATTACAATATGATTTTGCTATGTGGGTTGAGATTTTATTTTTAAATATAGTCATAAAACGATCAAAAACAATATATTTGATTTTGGCAGTAAAAATTTAATCCATCTTGACCAAAAAGTAAACATGAATATTGACCAACCACCCCCTATATAGAAATAGTTTGGTCCTGCCTTCGTGCAGACCAGTGATAGTGCTTTGTAACTGTCAGAGAGATGTAATGTAGTCTGCAGTTCTAAAATAAAATCAATTCTTCAAAAAGGAAAGTAAGAAAGGAGGGGTAAGAAAAGGAAAAGAATGAGATTGGATAGTCCTAATAGGACTAGGTTGAAAAACGGAATCGTCTAGTATTTAGAAACAGAAATACATGTCCTGTTTTCAATTCAAAAGGAAAGCAATTTGTCCTTTATTACCGTGACAAATCGTCTGTAAAATATCAATGGCATGAATGAATGACGGGGCGCTTTGCGTGAAATTTAACACCAAACATTTCCTGAGCGCTCACCGATAACATGATTAAAAATAATGAATGATTTCACTTTCTCTGTCAGGAAACCATAGTGGCAGCCAAACAGCATAAACCTAGTCTTAAAGGGTCAGTTAAGTCCTAGAGATGTAGTGACCACACCTGCCCTGGGGGCCCAATGTGTTTGTTTTTTTTCATGGCGCCCATTTTCCTGGCCTCGCCCCTGTGTGCGGATAACAAAAAGGTAGCAGAATATCTGTACAGGGAAGAGTCAAAACTTGTGTTCCCACAGGTAATATTGCAGATCTTATCTAAACATCACGTCAACACTGTGGAGCCTCTCTCCGACTGGCCTTTGTTTACTTTTTGATTCTCGTTGCTTGCCACCATGGCCCCATCACACAAAGGTAGCATCTTTCTTCTATGTCCCTGACACAAACACATCATTATGCACGCACACGCAAATACACAAAGCTCCTCGTACGTGTGCACAACACTGGCATCCAGTCAAAGTGGTGCTAAATTGTATTAAAATAGTGCTTTGCTCGTCGCAAATTTGCATGCGAATTAGGGTGAGTAGAAGTAATTACTCTGGGCGAGTGCCGCTAATTGAATAAGGGTGGTGCCTTTTCTCTCCTCACTCATTGTATATAAGTAGTGATATGCAGTTCTCTTCAATGTCATTGTGCCACAGTTACGCCCCCTTCAAGGGCCCACCATCATATGCATATGGTTTCATGTGTGTGAATATATAGTACACATTCGCGATTCACCAATCGCAGCCCTGCAAATTTGGATTTTTGGACAAAATATGTTTTTTTTCCTCCTTTTCCTTCTAAAATTCCTCCATTTTTATTCAGTAAACACATCTCATTCACCCTAAGTAAATAATAATTTCAAACTAGGAAAGCACTCAGATAGCGCAGACCTCGGCCAAGCGCCGTAGTTCCCCCTGTATTGTGATTTACACCATAAATATTAGTCCTACATTTATTTTATGTACATATTTAGATTCCTTGACCATTACCAAAACATACCATTAGCAATTGGATTCATAATGATATCAATATTAGTTCAGTAGTTATTCACAAAATTGCGTTTTTCGTAATGGCGGTTTTCTTCTGGATCTAGCTCCATAGCTTTTGAAGATACAACAAATCCGCACACTCCAGATTCCACAGTGTCTTGGCTTTTTATAATGGTGTTTGTTGCAAGTTTATAGCGGAGGTGAACAGGAAGTTGTCAGGTTCTGATGGATAGAGCTGACCTTATCATGCATGAAGTCCAGATATTGTTGACATTGCTATACTGACGAGAAGTGGGAAGTTTCAGGGGGGATCTTCAAACTCTTGCGATATGTTAACGCGACACCGCCGCCTATCCCGGAAGTGTGTGGTTTAGCGATCTTAACAAATCCTCGTGGAAGGGATTGATTTAAATGAAAAAAGTCATTCGGCTCGAGCCAGGTTTCCATTAAGGATACAATATCGAGCTTATGGTCAGTTACTGTATGTATTCAGAAAGGAACGTGGCTTTGTTGAAGAGTGATCTGACGTTGAAGAGTGACAGTTTCAGAGTATTGTTGGCAGTTATGGGAGACCGTGGCACTGATGCAAGTAGAGAGTGGTCAGCAGATCTACCAGATTTACTGGACCAGCGTGAGTGCACTGACCTGTATGAGGGAATAGTAGTGTTGTTGTCGTAAATACAGTTCCTTCACTGTGGATGTATTTTGATCGACGGATTACGTCCCGGTGAACATGAAGCCCAACTGGAAGCTCAAACGAGGAGCATAGCCGGTGGAGTCGGTCGGTGGAGTGGCCCAGAGAAACAATTTGTTGGTCCTCATTGTGGAAACCAGATGAGGATGTCACGTCAGCATCTGGGATAGAGGTACAGCGGAATCGGGGGACAACAGTAGAACAGTAGAGGCCGGTATGCTAACAGTTAGCTCTGATAGCGAATGTGTATGTTCCTTTGACCAGAAAGGCACACAGTTATTGTGGTGAGTTAAACTTTGCACAGTTACAAGCAGATTGATTCACAGAATGGCACATAAAACTCATAAACGTTTGGTTTGTGACACGGGGGAGCAGCCACAACCAAAACGCGCCAGCGTTCATGTTCATGTCAAAATTTGACATTTTTATGGACGTATCAATTACATGGCTTTTTGCCATTTACTGATGGTCCTGTATCGTAACCCCTGTGAAAAGCGAGGATCTACTATATTTTTTTTAGGTATTGTTCTGCTGTGCATGTGTGAAGAGGGGCATCACTACAGTATGTTAAGGTTCCCACACTTTAAGGCTGATTAGGAGCTTTTAATCTATCCATATGTGTTCATTATTCTCTGCCCCACCTGTGAGAGACCACTTCAAGAGACACTCACAAGACACGACCAGTGCACACACAAACAACCTGAGGCTATGTTTGAGTTAGGCGTCACACAGAATGTGTTGCCTTTAAGGTGTGGTGCTAAGATGAGTAACTGACACACTCAGACTTTTCCCACTTGGAGTATTTGCATGACAAACTGCAGCAACAAACCGCTGCATTGCATCTCCCCTGAGTTACTGCACAGTTGCAGATAACAGATAATCAAACAAGATATACAGTAAATATATGTTTGGCTTGTTTTATGTGTCAGTCATGGGGTGTGAAGAGACAGAGGTGGCTACTCTCAGGAGCATCAACCTGATCTAGGTTATTCAGTCAGAAAGCAGCGCACTTGAACATGCTCTCTTTCATGAGACATAATGTGCATAAATGTATTAAAAACCTTCTTAAAACGGTCTTGTCCTTTGAACCATCACAATTGGTCAATGAATGAAGCACACTCATATGAATCATCAGTGCACAGGCAGATTGCTTGAAGTTGCGAACATGACAGGACGTGCCCCAATAATACGGACCCAAAAAATAGTATTTAGTATGGTCAGATTTTGAGAAAATGTCACATTAGCACAGACAAATAGATAAGTAAGCGGCCTACATACCTCATACATATCTTAGCTCCTCACGCGGCACATGCTAACATGATGCTAACATGATGCGCCAGTCAGCCGTGGTTGCGCTTTCAGGATGGGACATGACGACCGGTGAATGTGTTTGTATGTGGAGAGACTTACTTACTTTACATTGGAGTTGGGGAATTGATGTTTTTGAAATTTTCCTTGTTCATTCATTCCTGCTTGAAATTTCTACATACATGTGCCCTGACTGCTGATTGGATGAGCCATATATGACTGTGGTTGTTTTGTCGTGGTTGTTCGCAGTCTTTTTCTGTTTAACCATCGTATCACCCTTGGGGGTGATCCCATTCAATGATTCTGATTGAAAAAGTAGTATTTGCCTTTTTATTTTTTCCTAATTTCATCGCTACAATTGATTAAGCATAAAATTATCCTGATTATATTTTTTCATCTGCTAAACGCATTGTGGTCCTCTGCGGTCAATTTGACTCCAAGCTGTTTTCGCTGTGGAAAACCAGTCTGTGTGTGACCCATGTGCGACCGAGCATCCACACACCTGCACGTGCAGAGTTGATACTTCTGAGTCGATACATTACATGGGGGAGGCAAAACAATATATATTATAATATTTACTATATATTCCATGAATCTAGCTTTGCCAAGGTTCCCACTTTTGGCTGCCTCTCATCTCACTCGACACTCAACCCCTTTGGCCCCTCCTAAGAGTGGTGAGCCCACTGGAGGGGGTACCCACATTATCTCTTTGGGCTGTGCCCAATGGGTTCAGGCCCAGCCAACTGGCCTGACTCCAGAAGTGGGACCTGGTAATTCGGAAAACTTAGTCCAACTTTGCCATTCATCATTAGAGTCTCTTGAACTAAACTTTGTCAGGTCCCTCCTGGAGGACCTGTTTGCCCTGGATCGCCCTACCAGCTGGGCATCAGCACCCCTGGCAACTTAGCATCTGGGTTCATTGGGACTTGCAAACTCCTCTACCACAAGACAAGGTGATAGTTCAAGGAGGAGCAGGTACAAGAGGCTGAAATGAGTTTACACTGTAGGTTGGTGTGCTCTCCGTTAGAGATAGCGAGGCCTCAGGGAAGACCCAGGACATGTTGGACTGTCTTCTCTGTCTAGTTTAAACACTCTGCACTTTGTGTAAAGTAGTGCAAACTAAATAAAAATAACATAAGATAAAAACTAGAAATGCGCAATTGGGAGAAATTGCCTGTGAATGCTGGCGACACTTATACAATTAAAAATAGTAAAAATACTAACATATTAATGTTAATGTTAGCATGATAACAATGCCAACATGCTAATTATTAGTTATTATGATTGAAGAAAAACCTTGAC
Source organism: Dunckerocampus dactyliophorus (assembly GCF_027744805.1). NCBI lineage: Eukaryota > Metazoa > Chordata > Actinopteri > Syngnathiformes > Syngnathidae > Dunckerocampus > Dunckerocampus dactyliophorus. The sequence goes on along the minus strand of NC_072819.1, from coordinate 35,469,875 downwards.
AATTATATTACTACATTGTTACATTACCTTATCATTTTCCATTGTTTCATTTTCCCATGTATCAACTGGTAAAGACTACATCGGAATACAGGAAGTGAATAAATGTATTGCAATTGATGTTAAATGGACGAGGGTTAGGATTAAATAAGCTTTGCTTCTTACTACTCCCTTTGGACATGTGGAACTGCAAATTGAACTATGTGATGTATTCCATTGTAGCTTGTATGCGTGTTCAAATAAAATTAAACCATTACCATTAGCATGCTAACAGCTAACATGAAAACACTGTCTATAGAAGCTTTTTGCTTTGAAGAAACAAAAAAACTAACATGCTAACACCTAGCATGCTAGTCCTTGGTATTTATGTAAGTTTATACCTGTAAAAAAGGGTAAAATGCTAAGATGCTAACTAGCATATTAACAATGCTAACATGCTAAGGGTTATCGTGCTAGCTTGTTTGACTGGGTTGAAAAGAAAGTTTGAGGACTGCTGCCACCTAGCGAGAACCTGAATTACAGCTGAGGAGTCTGGTTAGCATGTTAGCTTGTTTGACTGGGTTAAACAGGGAGCCTTTTTGATTAGTTGGAGGACTGCTGCCACCTAGCGAGAACCTGAATTTCAGCTCAGGAGTCTGGTTAGCATGCTAGCTTGTTCGACTGGATTGAAGAGGGAACCTGTTGATTAGTTTGAGGACTGCTGCCACCTAGCGAGAGCCTGAATTACAGCACGACACCAACCAATAAGGTTCATTCTGGGAGGGTCATGAATGTGCACCCCAAATAATAATTTGGCTGATGGTGGCAGTGCTGGAAAGGTCATATCATCACCAAAATCAATAGTTTTCTTGAGGTCATTCATGTTGACAAGAATTGGATGAAAACGTTTCACGATAAATTAATTCAAATGTAAAAATTTGGCCCGATGGTGGCGCTAGAGGACATGCCAGGGTTTCATATTATACAGTACATAATATTATATTTAGTACAGACAGGGTGTAATAGTTCAAGTGATGTCATTTACATGTCAATGTCAATCACATGATTTAGATTGTTCTGTTATCACCCCTGTACTCCTCACAGCCATATGGAGCATATTTTCATGATATCTTCAGATTGCGCCGATGCATTAAAAAGCTAACATGTCATAATTCTAAGAAAACAACACTTTAGTGTTATATACAAAACACTAATATGAAGAGAAAAATTGTAAAAGGCACCGAGTATGAAAGGTGTTTTGTATAATAGAATTATTCATGTTTTTTGTATACGTATATTTATTTGTACAGGAAGCACATACACCGCGTCCTTCTTCAGGAACAGTTTTGATACTTTGTTGTAAAAGTCACCTCCTGGTGAGCGTAGGTGTATATTCCTCCATCTTGGCAGTCAAATTCATTCATTTATTCAGCAGATCGTAAAAATATCTTCATTGCGTTTGACTTGCAGCTCTCCAACTGGTGCTGCTGCTGTCCAAAAAAAAAAAGAAATGCTGGCTTATCCTCTCTATGGAAGGACGGCAGTGACAAGCACCTTCCAGCTCACGCACACCCCACCTCTTCATGGATGAAGTGAGTACTGGAAGCGCCTCCACATATGACAAGAATAATGATGTCACATTTACAGACATTACAAGACATTACACAGAAAGTCACTGTGTATAATAAATGTTTCCGCAACATTGTATTATGGCGACATGCTGACCATCAGAAACTGGCCGGCACCGTGGTCCAGCTCAGTGAACTCTACGAGCGCACTCAGACGGCAGGAAGGGCTTGCGTCCTAAGCCGAGAAGAGACGCTCCCTGCCTCCTCTGACCGCATGTCACTGTGTAGTGGATAAGTACATGTTAATGTTTCCTCGTTCAGCCGATGTTGCAGGATATCCTAATCAGCAAAATTAGCAGGAACTATTTCAATTTTGGATGATTTTTTTTTTTTTTTATGTGTTCATGCACCACTGACAATTTGGGACAGGAGACAACAATGCGTTTATGTTGTTCATTAACTATTGTTTAAAGTTAAATTCACTAGCTTTTGAATTGGTAGGTCGTGTTCATCTGCGTATGTCAAAATGCGTGTGCGTGCGTGTGTGTGTGTGTGTGTGTCTTCCCTGATGGCGATATTATGAGTGAAAATACCTGCTGACGCACAACAGTCAGACTCAGAGGTCAAACACTTCAGAGCTTTGCTTTCATTGATTCATGGCCGCAGGAACAGTTGAGTGCACACACTGGGTCCACGTGCAATTTAGATATAGCCCGATATAAAGGTGTGTTTACATTATAATCCTGTCTGTCTGCAACCAACCAACTGCTTTTGCCCCAAACAGAGCTTGGGGCTCATCTGTGTTTTCCTGTCCAGGGGACACAATCGTCCGGTGTTAAAGGTGTTAGCTGGAGGCACGCAGAATGAAAGAACAAAAGATATGCCTAGAGCTAATACTCAAATGCCTTTGAGAAACAAGGGAAACAATCTATGCGGGTAAGGAGGTAATGAGGGAGTGTGAGAAAGCACCGCTGAATGAGGGACGGATCACTGCGATGTAACAAGGGAACGTGCAGTTTGAGGCAGGCAAATTTAAAGTAGGCACGGGTGTGTTTCTGTTTCTCACACACACCTGAAAAGGGAAAGATGTGTCTCGAATGCGCTTTACAGTAAACAAGAGTCCTTAGCGCTCCCCTATCTATAGTATCTAATCCTCTCAACTCCTGTCAAGGGAAAAGCGAGTGAGTTTAAAGATGAAGAGATAAAAGACGATGAATGACAGAAAGTGCGGTTAATGATGTTAAAGTGATGATTTGTATTTTTCCGGCTTTTCACCGATGCCGTTTGCTCCTCACTGATGTGGGTCGGAGGCATATATCTCAAGATGCAAGCGTGAGTGGATGTTTGTGTTTTTTTGAACATCAAACCCACTTTGTTTAGCAAGCACCTCTTCTGTCAGCATCATTAGTGTGAGATAATCCAGACAGGTGACAAAAAAGAGCTTATCTGAGGTGCATCGAAACTGATGCAGCTGATTCCTATTTAGAAGATGGCTGCAAACAGGGCAGCAGTCACCTGGTAAACAAAGGCAGCAATTTCTTGGTGCAGTGAGTCTGCAGGACTTTTGACCACAAAAAACATGTGCAGGCACCAAGTGTCCAAACATCCAAGCACCAAAAGTTGATATTTGCATATATCGCACTGCCTTTGGATAGCAAACTACAAACAAAAAAAAACATTAGCATGCTTCATTAATATTTACATTCCTAATTTCCCTGTCAGGGACATTTGAGATTCCTCCTTTGTTCATATGCCATGTGTCTGTTTATAATAAAGCCAGATATTTTTTGGCTGAAATGTAAAAGTAAACACTGCTGTGAAAGTCCCTCCATTTCCTGCTGACTTCCTGTCATGAAGACATTCATGCACCAACACATACACACAGATGCGGTGCAGAGGGGGAGGGCCCGTTCTCTATTTCCCAGCAAAGCCATGCCTGTCAACGCAAGTTTTTCTGCACTGACCTGTGGCCAGGTGGCTCTGGGGTGAAGTGGAAGTCAAAAGAAATACGTAGAAGTATTTAACCCTAAAATAGGCATGGGTTTCTAGGAAGCCAGGAGGATGCGCATGCAACAAAAGCCTGCATTCATTTAGCTTCCCAAAAGGCGAAGGCCAAGACCTCCCTTCTCAGAGTCGCCAACGACTTGATTAATCACAGGCCCTCGCATAATTTGCAGAAGTTTTCATGTGCAATAAATCCAGGCATGCAGGAAAACTCTTATAGCAATCGAGCGAGAAAAAAAAACGAATGTAAATCAAGCTGATTCTTGCACTGCACGATTTGAAAGCTGTGTTGTTGTGGCATTTCCATACATGCATATGTACAAAAGTCCATGGTGCCCTTCAGCAATGCATTGAAATTCTGCTTGGAGATCAACAAATATATATTTTTAAAACAGCCTGATATTATGCCCAGCACATTTCGATAAAACAATTGTGCTATCTTTGTGTCCTCCGATACTAAGTTACTAGCATATATGGAAAACGATTTAAGAATAATAATAAACACTTGAAGTTCTTCACAAAAAAACAGACGATGTGGATGTGCAGTATGTTTTGAATTATGACTGGATTAGAGTGGATGTGAAATATTAATCGGACTCCTGCAGGGACAACATGCTGTTAAAAAGGCATTGATTTGACAAGCCAAACAAACGCTGATGAGGCCTGCTAATCAATGGCCTCATTGATGACAGTGTGTGGTGGCCCTGGGCTCTTGTGAATAATGAATGAGGAGATTCCAGATTGATTTGTCTCTCTTTACACTAAACTGGCATTTCAGTGGGGCTATTGGCACCAAATCCAACATGTCACCCTGATGCCATATTTTTGACACAGCATTTTAAGATAGATGTATATTGTACCTCTGCCATTGGCTGGCGACCAGTCCAGGGTGTACCCCGCCTCTCGCTCGTCAGCTGTGATAGGCTACCGCATACTCCCGTGACCCTAGTGAGGATAAGCGGCATAGAAGATGGATGGATGGGTATATTGTACCTTGCAGTGTATTGGTTTGCATTGCTCCCCTACAACATTAAGGCTTTGGGGTCCAACTCTTGACTTGCATTGTGAAGTTTGCATGGTCTCTGTGTGTACACTAACTTCCCCTCACTTTTCCAAAACAAGTATATTAGGTTAATTAAATACACTAAATTGACCTGAGGTGAGAATGTGCCAGAGAATGTGCCAACCAACGGATCATTGTTCAGTATAAAGGTTCACCTTAGCAAGAACAACATGCCCCCAAAACAGAACTTATGAGAAACATTGACTTTGTCCTTGAGCATTAAATATAAGGGCCTCTACCAGGTATCCAAGTGTGTGTACACTTAAAAAACATTGGTGGGGTACAGTGTGTATTGTCATTTCACTGGCTTCCTCACACCAGTGCTGAATGTCAACTCCTGTCTTCTTTTGTACTCGCTGGAGATGGGGAATGATGAGGGGAACAAAAGTGCCACAACAAAAAAGGTCCCCGACAATGGAACTATCTTCACAGAATCTACTGCTGCTGTCGCTTCACCCTTCTCTTCATCGCTCCCTTTGTGCCCCCTCCTACCCTACCACCATCACACACTCACTCCTTCATAGAATATCACTTAGCTCTGCCCTTGAATCATCCTCCATAAGTGCACACACTACGCTAAGCTGTGAAAAGACTGAAAGGAAGTAAATGCATGCTTTTGTGTTACAATGAATGCAAGGTAATGTAGGTAGGGTATGGTCAAGATGGTGGCACTTTGCTCCACTAACTTTTCTCTGTCAGTCATTTGCATAATGTTGCAACAGACTCAAAACTCTGTTTCGTTCACAATGTTTCTCAATCAATATTCCTATTACACACCTGCCAACTATATAAATAAAGTATGTTTGTCACAATTAAGTATATATATATATATATATATATATATATACACACACAGTACATATATACACACAGTATATATATATACGTATACGTGTAACGGTACACTAAAATAATTACTAATGTAATTTCGGTTCAGTTCAGTTTCTTGAAGTGCTCGGTTCGGTTAATTTTCAGTACAAAAAAGACCTAAAATGCTTTTATTTAAAAAAAAAATGCAAACAGAACTTTTTAAAAATAAAAGCGACCCATTTGGGTGATATTTCTAAAAAATGAGATTGAGTTTTTTTAAATAGAAAAATAATAAAATAAACTGTCGTATGTAAATAATTGTTTTTAAAGATTGTGGCTAAATGTAATGGATAGCTACAGTTAAATAGCTCTCTGTTGCGTGTGAAATCCAACCATCTGTCGTAAGTGAAATAGCGGACACGTGATAGCTCCTTGACAACATCACTTTTAGCTTTTTCATAAAGTGCTGGTGTAACTTTCTGGCTAAAGTGAGAACGTGATGGTATTTCGTAGCAAGGTTCAAGAACTTTAATCACATACAGTCATGGAAAAAATTCTTAGACCACCCTTGTTTCTTCAGTTTATTGATCAATTTTAATGACTGGTACAACAAACAGTGGACCGTAGTGAGATTGGAGGGTCTTCCAGCTCAGGCTTCTCGCTTGCATTTGCCATGATGTCATTTGTCACGCCTGTAAGCTACTAGCGTTCCTCTCCCTCAGTCTGTAGTGTCCGACACTCAGAGGCATCCGTGCGGAAACTCGGCCAAGACTTTAGTTCCACATGAAGTGCTTAGATCACTCTAGTAATAAATTTATTGAGAAAAATGGCATAAAATATAACTGAAACGGTACGCAAGTGGACCGAAGCGAACATGCAGAACCAAAACGGTTCAATACATCCATGTGAACCGCTACACCCCTAATATATACAATGATGTGGAAAACTTTTGCCCCCTTCTTGTTTTTTGGGGGGGCAAGTTTGTCACACTTAAGTGTTTCAGATCATCAAACAAATTTAAATATCAGTCAATGACAACACAACTGAACACAAAATTGAGTTTTTAAATGAATCGAGTACATTTTCAAACAGCTAAAATTACACATAAACAAACAGTAACCTGCTACCCAAAATGTCATACAATACGTATACAAGAGAGGAGAAATATGATCTCAGGGAAAAACTAAACTTAAAAATGATATGCAAGAATATAGAACGCTAAAAACACACAGCATTTCAGCATGTGGAATCAAATTATGGAATGGATTGAGTAAGGAACTCAAGCAAAGCACCAAGATGACCGGTTTCAAGAAAAAGTACAAAGAGTTGATGTTTACAAAATACAAGGAAGCAGAGTTTTGAACCACTGTGTACAAAATGCTATGTCTAATCACTACAACACTCATTACTCATTAAACCATTACCATTACATGGCCCTGTGTGAAAAAGTGATTGCGCCCTAAAGCTAATAACTGGTTGGGCCAACCTTAGCAGCAACAACTGCAATCAAGTTTGTTTGCCATAACTTGCAATGAGTCTCTTACAGCGCTGTGGAGGAGTTTTGGCCCACTCATCTTTCCAGAATTGTTGTAATGCAGTAATTCCGCCACATTGGAGGATTTTCCAGTATAAACTGCTGTTTTTAAGGTCAGGCCACAGCATCTCAATAGGATTCAGGTCAGGTTTTTGACTAGGCCACTTCAAAGTCATTATTTTGTGGAGGTGGACTTGCTGGTATGTTTTGGATCATTGTCCTGCTGCAGAACCCAAGTTTGTTTCACATTGAAGTCACAAACAGATGGCTGGACATTCTCCGGAGGATTTTTTTTCTTTTTGTTCACAGTGGTTTTCGTCTTGGAACTCTGCCATGCAGGCTGTTTTTTGCCCAGTGTCTTTCTTATGGTGGAATCATGAACACTGACCTTAACTGAGGTAAGTGAGGCCTGCAGTTCTTTGGTTGTGGGGTCATTTGTGACCTTTTGGATGAGTCATTGCTGCACTTTTGGGGTACCGTAATTTTGGTTGGGGCAACAGGGGGGGCAATCACTTTTTCACACAGGGCCATGTAGGTTTGGATTTTTCATTTAAAAACTGCATTTTTTGATCAGTTGTGTTGTCATTGACTAATTTTTGAATTCATTTTTTGAAAGTATTTTTTTTCTATGATAGTGTATGAACTCTGTTACAGGCCGAGCCTGGCCCTTCAAGAAGAATTGCATCGTGGGAAGTTGAGTGTCTCTCTTCCCTCGCTCGTCTGTCGGCACAGCTCATTGTTTTCTGCGTCCTGATTGGCTGTAGACCATTGTCAATCAGTCTCCTCCGTGCCGCCCTGCATGTCTCCTGTGTTATCACTAGCTTGTTTGCTTGCGAGCTTGTAAATGAATATTCGGTTCGAAGGACTGCAGCAGTATGTTTTAACAAGGATACAAAAACGCTACAGTACAGCGGAACGGCGCCAGGACGAAAAGGCACGGTCATAGGAGAAAAAATACGAGTCAGTGACTTAATAATTTCTTGTGTCCTACATGTAGGTTGATCATTGAAATTCAAATGAAGGTTTGAACCTCTTTGAGAGTGTTTAAACAAGAGGGAAATGTGATAAAATGTTAATGCCTGACTAAAAAAAAGTGTATAAGGTGTATGGTGAGGGGTTTTACAGCCTTAAAACATATTTAATCATTGTAAAAAAAAAATGAAGTTGGCTACTTTGGGGATTTCACTTATTGCGGCCTATTTTCGGGCTATTTTGACAACCTGTCCCCTGCGATAAATAAGGAAACACTGTGATAATCATGTTGTTGTAAAATTACTTCTCAAACTTAAACCCTAAATTGTTTCCCAATATGTCCTTATACTACTCTCACATACTTTCTTTGTCTTTCCTTATACCGCTTTATTTCCGCATCTTTCTGTTCTCTTCCACAGCATCACTGCAAGTATTTGGAAGTATGAAGTGATATTGATCTACCTGAACGGCTACTACAGGCTAATTGGAGACTCTAAATTGTCCATATGTGTGAATGTGAGTGCGAATGGTTGTTTTCTCCATGTATGCCCTGCAATTGACTGCCTACCAGTCGAGGCTGAATATCCCACCTTTCACCAAAAGTCAACAGGGATAGGCTCCAATTCACCTCTGACCCTAATGAGAACAAGTAATAAAGAAGATGGATGAATGAAAGTTACTGTTAGAGTTTCCAAACAAATTGCAATCATTAAAAAATATCATTCAGTCATTAGGTTCATCCGCAAGTGTGATGTCTTGTGTCCCAGTGTCATAAGCTGAGAACGAGTCAGAAGAACCTGTCACATTAACACAACAGTCAGGTAAAAAGACATGTTACGTAGAGACACATATACACATAGATACATTTTTACCTCCAAAATGCCATTGGTGTGTAAATCAATGGGCCAAACAACAGTGATTTAAAAAAATTCATCATTAATTATTAACTTAACAGCTCTAAAGGTAATTCTTGTCTTTTTACCTCCAAAGAAGTCTCTAAGAGTTAACATTACATCGGATGCAGGCCAAACCGCAGCTCGCCATATGGCATAGTCATTTCAGACTGTGGTCTTAAAGACAAGCGCGTAGCCATTGTCTACAAGTCATTGCCATGGCTGTGTCACTGTGAGATAGCGCAGGGCAGTGTCCATCATATGGCCAGTAGTTAAGAACCTCGAGTCCACTCTTCTCCTCCTCTCCCATGAAGCAGTCTTGTCCCTGGACTCCTTCTAATTAAATTATTCTTCTGTGAACTCCTGACACACTGAACTAACCGTCTTTGCTTTGCAAAAAGAAACAAGAGAGCAACAGGAAGAGAGAGGATGGCTAATACCAATGTTTGTTCCTCTCAATTACAGTTTTAAATGGAAATCAATGTAGCACAGGGAATGAGTGGAGACTTTAACGTTGGGGTGATAATCACATTAAGACCAAGCTTAAATCAACACCAGACACTGGCCTCTGGAGGGGTAAGAACAATGCAGAGAGATTCAATTCTCAGTCTCTCTCTGGTAATCTATCTATCACTTCCATACAACAGTCGTCTCCAGTCCCCCAAACCGCTGTCTGGTTGCTGGGATACCACCCATAACTTTCACCATGGTAACATCTGGAATAAAGGTGGGTGGGCAAGAGGCCAGGATGAGCCTGGAGCTTCACTAGGGCTATAAAACTAACAAAAATAAATCTAACCACACAACCCTACACACACATACACATATCAGGCAATTTAATCCAAGTTAACCGTTTCTCACCTCTGTTAGAGACAGTCAGGAGCTCTGCTTGTATTGTAGCCTAAACATTGAAGGGACACTAAAACTGTTTTTTCAGAGGCTCCATGTAAAAGGTTCACCTACAACAGTGACATATTCCCTTGTCTAATATCCAGAAGTAAATTACCATGCATTGGTCAACTTCCTTTCCTCCACCTGCTCATTTAACATATATTTTCCACTAAGAATCTTAAATTTCACTCATCTAGTCTATCAAATCCCATTCATTTGTTACAAAAGACATACAACTACAGTAAAAACTGCAGTATGCCACCGAGTAAGCTGCGTGATACCCATAGGGTATGTTCCACTCTGTGCAACAGTCTGACCGCTGTCTTCAGCATGTGTATGTACAACACAGTGACAGCTTCTGTAATTGATAATGTCAGTGTGCAAGGCCAAATACATTTTTGTTCAGCCACACTTTTAGTGAGTGGTTTGCACTACTAATTGAGGCACTTTTGCACTTCTTATACAGTATATAGTATACTGTTTGGACTGCTTGGTTTTTAATTGAACCTTTGCCTCTTCTTAGTGCTTTACGGATTATTTTGATAAAATGCAGACATCCGACATTGTATTACAGCCAGCCTTAATGTGGTTGTTTAGCTTTTTAATTTGAATAAAAAGTCGGAAGATTGTATGTAGGCCGCACGGTGGTCGAGTGGTTAGCATGTTGGCCAACACAGTAACAGCCTGTAGATCGGGAAGACCTGAAGATTCTCCCTTGGGCATTTCTGTGTGGAGTTTGCATGTTCTCCCCGTGTGCGCATGGGTTTTCTCCGGGTACTCCGGCTCCTGCAGGTGAGGTTTATTGGCGACTCTAAAATTGTCCATAGGTGTGAATGTGAGTGTGAATGGTTGTTTGTCTACATGTGCCCTGCGATTGGCTGGCGACCAGTCCAGGTTGTACCCCGCCTGTCGCCCGAAGTCAGCTGGGATAGGCTCAAGCATGCCCCCGCGACCCTAATGAGGAGAAGCGGTATAGAAAATGGATGGATGGATGGAAGATTGTATGTTACGGGTTTGTCTCATGTTGTGACGTTGAAATTGTTTATTCTTTAATTTGGATTTTATTTAAGCAGTGATTTTCACTTGCCAAGGTAAAGGTGGAGGCATTTTTCACAACAGCTTGCGTGTGCAGTTCGTTCTCGCTGTATTAATTACATACCTCTGTGAAGGTGCCAGCTACATTTCATTTACACCTGGAATTGACTTATGCACTTTTAACCTCTTAGCATTGCGGGATTTTTTGGCTAAAACGCCTAAACCGAAAGTAACCGTCAAGCTGGTACTGGATGATTTGAAGTAGAGGCATGGGTTTTTGGGCTCTTTGGGCTCTAACAAGCTTAATTTATACCCCCAACAGTCAGAATGTGTCTAAATACTGCTGACACTGATTAAAAGCAGTTTGAATACACTGAGAGGAAAGATTTTTTTTAGGATCTCATATATTTTTGTCAGAAAAATGTGCCTTCAGAATAACTGTAAGTTGGTGGTATGGATTGGAAAACACAAATAGGCCATAGCTGAAGTCCTTGCCTTATATTTATTTTACACAGGTTTTTTTTGAAGATGAGTGCCTTTTTTCGCTTTTTTTTTTTCACACCGGTATATGTTACTTAGAAAAACTGTAAATGAAGTAGGTTCGTCAAGATGGAAGAAACTGCTGATGCACTTGCAGTTACTTGAAACCCACACAGTCAATATGAATGGAACCAGAAATGTCACATTTTCCCATGCAGTGCAACTGGTTTTCTGTATATGTTCCAGTCTGTGTTTTGCATCCGGTGCAGTCAATTTCTCTGCATCCCCTAATTAATATTGTTCCAATCACAACCTCTCAGTGCCAGTGCAGTGTTGCACATTACAATACACTGTTGCTTGCTGGAAGGTAGCAACGCACATTCTCACTTGTGCACACACAGGTTCTCCTCCTGTGCACATCCTTTATGCTCGGAGGGTAAAGATATGCAAAGCGTCACTATCATCAAAACAAAAACTGCAGGGGAATATAGGGCAATTGAGTGAATTAAAATGCATCCCTGGAGACATGTCTTTCTTTCTCTTCCCCTTGCACTCTTCCCCTCATCTCTCTTCTTCTCACACTGGAGAAATCAGAGTCTCCTCAGTACACATGGCTCAAATTACACCACCTTCACATGGCCAAAGTCCTTGAAACAGGCTCAAGTACTGTGGTTATTATTTGCGATTATTTTTTAAGTTACAAATAATTTTACAGACACTTTGACAAGCTCTTTGGAAGTGTGGTGGCTCAACCAAGAACAGAAATGGGAGGGGAAGAGGAGGTTGTCCAAAGAAAAGACACAGTAGAGAAGAGTGTGGTAAATGTGCAATATGGCACAGAGTACAGTACATGAGTCCCAGGGAGTCAGTCATGGCAAATCAATATGGAAAAGCAGCTATTGATTATCAACTAAAAGGAAGAAATGGTCGCAGTAGTAACTTGCCATGGGGGAGAACATTCACTGCAATAGCATATTCTATCCGCTGTTAATTGGACCTAAGTGGCATCTTCTCTACAAGTACAATCTGAATGAGACAGTGAACGTTTATAAGAGATTGTTGTTGCCCATCAGACATAAAATCAATCAATTCTTATGAGTTACACAAGCAAGCAACTGGACAAAGTAATACAAAAAAACCCCAAAAAACAAGGAGGAGTTAAATGAAAACTGTGGTAACGGTGCTAGGGAAAGGGGACATAGGTGTCCAGTCAATGTCCAGGCAGATGGTCAATAAATCAATGATGAGGTCGCATGAGCAGGTGGTTAGACAGCAGTAATTGAGAACTTCAAATGACACACTGCATGGCACTTAATCAACCGTTGGTCCCCCACTTTAAACACAAATCCACAAGAGAAGCTCTACAATACAGTATGGGTATTAGATGTCTTTTACGGTTGTATGTATGAATGCATTGCCTGAGACACTCGAGTTGTTTTGAAGTAGATTATAGTAAATGTTTTTGTTTGAGATAAGATAGCTTCTTTATTCATCATCACCTGGGTGCAAGCACAGCCGGGCGCCTGCATGTTCCGCTTTAATCCATACTACTTAATCTTTCTGGAAAAGGGCCCCCCTTATCATATTTCCCACATGTTAGTCTGTTTTTATCTTCTTCTCTCTGCCTCGCAACATCTCCACAAACGCACTTATGACAAAACTCACACACACACACACGCACACACACACACACACACACACACACACACACACACACACACACACAGAGGTGTGCATGTAATTACCTCGATGCTACAAAATGCCAGGCAGCAACAGCATGTATGTGTTTAGACTTTTTTGTAATTAGCTGAATATATTTAAACATGGGGCTGAAACCCTCCTGGGAGACTTCTTGTTTGCTGTGTCTGCCTCAATCGCTCACTTGCTGTATTCTGCCTGCTTGTGCTTCTCCCCCCGCATTCAAATGTACTCCTGCTTCATGCACTGCTGGGTTTTTTTTGGCACGTTTCTTTACAGTACGCATGCATTGCGTAATGATGTGTCCATTGTGTGTGGACATCAGGCACCATGTTCAGGCCCACTCTCTGTCTACTACAAATAACTTCCTGGGGGACTATAACTAAATCCATAATGTCTTTCTACAACATGCTTTTTTTTCCAAATGAAGAAGCTTTGTTTTATAGGCTAATCTATCTATAAAATTCAGCTCCAAGTATAACATTTTATGAGACTGGACACACTTGTGTGTTAAAGTGTAAAAGCCAACCTCCCTCTGAGCCCCTCCCCGCTCGTCAAAGCTCTCTTAATTATTCAGCAGGCAGCCTGGTGTCTTTCATCTCCCTGTTAATTGCTGCGGTCGACTACTTACTGGGATTGCAGTACCTGTGCTGGCCCTGCATTGTGCCACAGGAGGATGCGTGTCAAGCAGTGTGCGTGTGTGTGTGTGTGTGTGTGCGCGCGCACATGAGAGTAAACATCACCGCTTACCTGCTGAGACTGGGAGATCCCATATGCATTTTCGTCTTTGCAGTGATTTTGTGGATTTTTGTGGACTCCATGTATCCTCATCGGAGTTAATGTCAGATAGTTCAATATATGAACTTTGACACAACATACCTAAATATATATTGATCATAACAACTTCTTGATGTTCTAATGTGTGTGACACGGTATGCTTATGCCACGAACAGGAACAGGATCGAAAACAAACCACTTATGGAAAGTCAGAATATACAACGTGAACAAAGTATTCCGACGGGCCAAATTGTCAATTCAAGTCAAATTAACATATATGGCTTTATTTATTTATCTTATGTAGCTTTCCATGTGAAGCAGGTCCAAGAAAACATTCCTCATAAATTGAAAAAAGCTAACTGAACCCCACATGAGTAAGTACTTTGACGACTGAGGCAAGGCAAAACTCCCTCTACGGAAGCAACCTCAGAAGCAAGACTAGGTCTACCATCTGCCTTGACCGATTGGGTTGTGATAGACAGACAGCGGGTAGAGAGAAAGAGAAGGCTGGAGAGACTGGGGAAGGGATGCCAAAACACTTGTGCGGACCAATAGCCGCATCAAAAATAGTAATAGACTACTGCTAACTAAAAAAGTATTATAGCAGATGTGAATGGGTTGCTTGTGACAGTAGGGGTGCCCGTCCTAAAAATGTCAATTTGGGTTTTGGCTAAATTCATTCATACTCCAATGACTGTCCATGCAGTTAACTTCAATATGTCCACCATATATACAATACATGGTTATTCAAAACGAATGAACCCATTCAGTGAACATTTGAGTTTTCCAAGTTTTGAATGTCTGCAACTTCCTTAATTTTGGGGAATCTGCGATGGCTGATATATAAGATATATATAAAACCGATTTTAACTACTGATCTTATCCACCAATCTTATGTACCTTAAAGTCAGTCACTGTCCCCTTTTGCTCTACCAGACTGACAGCTACGAAAAAAAATATGGATTTGCTGGCATTGGACGACCAGCCATTTTTGGTCGCTGTGCACTTTATTTTTGCTCAAATCAAGTCTGCAGTGTGACCTTTTAAAGTTTTGTTTTGTTTCTAGAATGTGAAAAATAAAAGACTAAAGCAACTGAAATAATTTAGTAGTTTGGACAGCAATTTTCGAAACTTTTCATTTATATTTGAGAGAACTGCCTCATGTGCAGTTAAAACAACACATTAGTATTGTTGAATGCGTATTGTTCAATGTTTTTCAACAAAATAAGATTGGACCATTGAAGGTGAATTATGTCAATTATTTAAAATTCAGAATCAGCAGGTGAGGCTTTTTAAAGATCGGTGATCAGCCAGAAAATTGAAATCGGTGCACCCCTGTGGCTACAGATGTAGATTTGCACCAGTATGTGGCTGTGGAGTGAATGAATAATGGGTTTTCACTGTTAAGCGTTTTGGGTATCTTGAAAGGTGCTCTATAATTCCAATCCATTATTATTATTACATCTCAAATCACTAAAAGTAAGGAAATGAGTAAACTGCCCATGAAAGAAAGCACATAGCTGGTATTGTAGTTAGCAGATAAATTGCACAATCCCAAAACACACAGCGCCACAATCAGTAGACAGACATACTGGCGCATGAGCGGAGAGCAGCAGTTGGAGTGATTGGGTGAAAAGTGATGGATAAAGAGGGCGGATGCGGGGAGCCTTGGCCACGAGAGTAAAGCTGATAAGGTTATACCTTTAGTCTAAGATGTACAGTTTGAAGGAAGACAGATATATGAAACATGAGCAGCTTGAAAAGTTGCCTAGGATGGAGGGAATGCACAGAAGAAATGATGGACGCTGAAAGGATTGACAAAAGTACCTGTAAGTCCAAAATATGCCTGAATTAAAAAAGCCGGAAAAACCAACCATAAAGAAAAAAGGAATGTACAGTATATATTTATTGTATAGACAGAAGACCACGACATTAAGTGCTCTTGTTTTCCCAGAGAAACACCTTTCACCCTGAGACTGTACATTTTGAGTGAACCTTTGCAGCACCTCATACCGACACTTTTCCACACAGACACATCCAGCCACCCGCACTGCTACATACATCAGTGGTCTGGAAACAGAGCATGATAAATCCTGAACAAAATACATTTTGTCCAAAAGATTTAACATCTAATTCAGGTCTGACAGCACCCTCCATCTCACAGCCGGACCGCTTACATTGATCGCCACATCGCGCACCGGCGGCCTTGGATCTCTCAGATACACACATGCGCACACGCACACAGACACACACACCCACACACACACACAGACGACACAAACCAGACGTGTTTAGATTGCTTCACAGATCCATGTGCTTTATCTAGGACTGTTAAGTGCAGAGAAAATGCTAACTAGTATAACAAGAAACACTATCCTGTCCCTATTCTAAAACTGGCCATTTGTATTCTGACCTCAAGCTGATGGAAAACCTGCCACAGAAAGCTTTACATGATGATGACTATTTATTAGGGTAAAGTGAAAGATGCCAGATTTTGTTCTAGTTTATGTTTTAAAATGCTTCCATCCATATAGAGCGTGTCATAACGGTATGCTTGCGGTGTTCATATTTGTGATGGTAAAATGGAGCGGTCAAATTTAATGTATGGACGTGCATGGCGATAAAAACAACTTAACTTTCAAAAAGAAACAAATTAATACGATTTATGTCCATGCAACAGTCAAAATTCAGACAATTAATTTAGCCTACTCCTCTCACTCCCTTGTTTACTTTTCTAAACTCCTTCAGTCCTCCTTTCTGGTCCCGTGGGAGTCTCCAGGACTCCTCTGGGTAGAAAGAAGTCAAATCAATGTAATATACAGATGTTTGTTTAGACATCTGTGGTGTTTGTTTTTGGTGAAAGGTCATTGAGGTGGCTTGAGTACACCACTGCAGATGACATAAAGCATCTGTGATGATGGTGATAAAGTCAAAGCGCATGAAAACTGTACTCTTTACTTGCGTATCTTGCTTGCTGCTGTAACAAGTGAATTTCCCCGCTGTGGGATAAATAAAGTACAAATACAAATACAAATACAAATACAAACAGTATATATAGAGAATAAATACAAAAACACAGTCAAATTAAAGCAGTTGTGCACAGCTGCAGCACTGTACTTAAATGATTCAGAGGCCTTGACATAGTGGACCCAAATTGTGAACTTCACTGATTTGGTGGAGTTGCATCAGTAATGATGAGGTGTAGGAGGTGGGAAGCTGGGGTCCATACACACAAAAAAAAACTGGTCATCCCAGTGCTTTTCCAAATTAAAGGATAGCAACGTCTGAGATTATGAGTTGGCTGAATGCCCTGCTGACTGTTCAGCAACAGCTTCTGGAGAAATTTCAGGAAGAACACTGGAGTGTCAGCGCTCTACACTCCCAGCTCTGGGACGAGAGCCCAAATGGGCAAAGGTCAGAGCAAACATCAACTTCATCAACTCATCAGTGATGTGTCATAACAGAGAATGTGTGTGTGAGGATGCTGTTTGTTGAGGAAGACATGTACTCTCAGGCAAAATGGGATTTTTTTTTAGATTGTTGATTCCATAGTTTAATAAAATTATCATGTTGAAACTTAAATTCCCATTACATATGAACTTTAGAGGTTAGGGTTAGCACTAAAGGAAAGCTGCACTTTTTTTTAATTTTGCCCATCATCCACAATCCTTATGAGAGACTTGAACACACGTCTTTCTCTTTTCTGTTTGTTCTAAAGGTATAAAAACAGCTAAAAAAAAGAGGCAGCTAAGAATGCACATAATGGGACACACCTATTCCTCCTATAAAGCCTTCTGAAAAAACTCCAAAAACCATCCACACTCAATTTACATAATGTGAAGTGCATATTAACCAAGCTAAAGTGACACTGTTGTTAGTATTGTTATTAAAATCGACCATACCGGCTAGCTACTAGCTTCACCACACATACACGTCAGTGCCATGCTCACAGTGCCTCAGGCTACTACTGAAAGATAACGCTACATACTCGAGCTGCCGCAACTGCTGCTGTGTTTTTGTTTTGGAGTTTGGAAAAGTTAATGCTAGGTGTAGTGTTCGTTTCATCAATGCTGAAATCAATGCGCCCAGGAAGTTCCAGTAACGTTATGGCAAAATACTGTAAGTATTCCATGTTATCATGAATGTGCCTGTTGCTACATGGTCACAGCATGGATATAAAACAATAAAACGTTGGAGATTTTTGGAGGTGTTTTATAAGTAACCTTTGTAGGTGGAGTAGGTGTGTCCCATTACGTGCATTAATTAGCTACTTCTTTTAATCTGTAAAAAAAAAGAGAAAGATGTGTTTTCATGTCTCACATCAGGATTTCGGATGATGGGCAAAAACATTTTTTTAATTAGATTTACAGCCTAAATAAAAATGTATTATACATTATGAAATTGATATAGTAAGTCAGATGATTCATTAGGCTCAACCGTACCTGCACTTAAGAGCTATATTAAAAATGTAAAAATTTACCGAGACTATGTTGAGTTTTGAATATGTTTTGAAGATATTAAATCACCAATATGTGAGTTTTTACTGGGTCAACGACTGTAAGCTTTTTTAAAAAATTGCCAAACTCTCCACAGTTTTTTGGGTAAAGAGCTTTTTATTTATTGAAATAAAAAAAAAATAATAATACAGGACAAAATTATTTTTTAAGCGCATCCTAGAAGGAACCAAATTTCTAATTTGTGTCTTGAGCTGAAAAACTTTGGAAAACCCTTATTTCAAGTAAGATCTGTACAATGCAGACCATTTTTGACCATTTTTTTCCCCTCTGTGAGTCACAATAGATCTCCTATCTTTTCTCTGAAATGGACCCCCCGGAAAGTCAAGACCACACACATATACGCACACTCACAGTCTTGACTGACCATATAAGATCATATTAGTGGCAGTCACATACTCATCTCTTATCACGTAACATTACTCCTGTTTTCTTCCCTAATAGCTGGCATATTATTCACTCAGTCAATTATTCTATTGCACATTGAGGTGCACACACACACACACACACACACACACACACACACGTGAACACTTTGCTTGTCATTATACAAGTATACCCTTGAGCAGGCCTCAAGTTCATCTGTGGGGGGTGCAGAGAGAGTCTGGGTGATATTAGGAGAGGGGTCACATTGCACTGTAAACACGCTTTGTCTGCTTATTCATTTATTTACTACACCCCCATCACACCACTCAGCTTGTCAGCAATAAGAGGCTGAAGGTGGGGTGGCCTGTGTGTGGGCTGCAGTTTAGATGTACTTAAGGTGTTGGATAACACAGCAACTTCATTTTTTAAACGCAAATATTCCTCAAGATTGTTTTATACTTGTTTGATTTTTTTTTAACAATTTGGTTTACCAAGTTTGTTTTTTTTTTAACTTGCAAAATCTACCTTTGGAGGTCCTTGTGTGGACCATTGCAGCCTTGTCACACTATCGACCTCCTGCTCTTTAATATTCATTAAGTGTTTTTTCAGCATCTCCCGTCACTATAGTGTTGCGACGCCACTGCACTAAATCCATTCACATTGATCACCAGTGGGTTTCCCAAACATGCATCGATCCAATACAAACTTAAGATTCACTCAAAACACATTCGCCGTACTGTGCACATCCAATTTATCGCCACACTTTTTACCATTGTGCTGTTAAGTAAGGCAGTACTGATATTAAGGTCACTTGGTGTGTCACTTGACATTGAATTGATATTGCGTCAATTAGTAGGGCTGCCAAAAATAACGCCTTAACGGCAGTGACTAATTTATTTCATGTGAAATAGTCATGTGAATTCAACTTAAATTACATGGTGTCTTTGAATGCAGCCCCTCATTGCTCATAATAACGCGGTTAAAGTGTGATTCAAATGTTCTGTTACTATTAAACAGACTATCCATCCATCCATCCATTTTCTATGCCGCTTAACCTCATTAGGGTCGCGGGGGTATGCTGGAGCCTATCCCGGCTGACTTCGGGCGAGAGAGGCGAGGTAGACACTGGACTGGTCATTAAACAGACTAGTCTGAGGCAAAATGATTTCAGACGTGTGAAATCTTATAGCTTGATTAGAATTTTTTGTTCATTTAGAGTTGTTAATACAAGTATATAAAGACCTGATCAAAATCTTAAGACCAGTAGAAAAATTGCTACAATTTGCATTTTACACATTTGGATCTTGATGAGGTTTTAAGTAGAGCTACAATATGCAAAAGCAAGAAGGGGGAGTGAGACAAAAAACATTTGGACCTTGTAATTTACACAAAACAAAAAAAAAAATCAAATAAGTTGTTTATCATCTGATCAAAAGTTTAAGACCACAGGCTATAAAAGCCAAAATCTGCTCAAAATGTTCATTTTCTGTCAGGCATTCACACTGTCATGCCCTCCTGATGGCTAAAGCTAAGAAGCTTCCTCTTTTTCAACGTGGTCGGATTGTGGAGCTGCATAAGCAAGGCCTCTCGCAGCGTGCCATTGCTGCTGAGGTTGGGCGCAGTCAGACAGTCAATCTAAGTTTTTTGAAAGATCCTGAGCATTATGGAACAAAAAAGTCAAGTGGTAGACCCAAAAAAATTACACCTGCGCTGAGTCGGAGGGTCTAATTGGCTGTCCATCAAGACACAGGGCGGTCTTCCACCCACATTAAGGCCCTTACTGGTGTCGACTGCAGCGCAATAACCATGAGACAGCATCTTCTGTGTGGTAACAGCTTTTTGTCTCACTCCCCCTTCTTGCTTTTGCATATTGTAGCTCTACTTGTGAATGTGCAAAATGCAAATTCTAGTAATTTTTTAACTGGTCTTAAGATTTTGATCAGGAGTGTATAATCCTGCCCTGTCATTTATTTGTCTGTTAAAAATATTAAGTAAAAATGGGCATATTTCAGACATAGTAGCAAATGATGGTTAATTGTGATTAATTATTTTGAAAACTGTGATTAATCTGACAGCCCTACTGATAATAATACTACTAATAGCCCTACTAATAATTTGCCTAAACCAACATTGCAAAAACGCATGTTCTGTGTTCTGCAGTGAGCTGTTACAAACTGCTGTTTGTATATGAGGTTATGACACAAGTGTATTTCCATACAAAGATGCTGTCTGGTTCACTTTGGTTTGGCTCCGGGAGTCATCCCAAGACGACAAAAATGTACTTTTCCACCACGACATGTCTCCAGACGTCGCTGTTCCGAAGCAGTGTGGTCTTCGTCTGAGAGCATCATAAAAATGTTGACAAAATCTTGAATTTCTAATTCAGTGTTTTTCAAAAATGCTTCCACAGTCCAATTCGAGGAAGGTGTGTTTTGCACGTTTCACCACTGCAGAGACGGTAATACAAACCCCAAATCTGTGCAGCACAATTTGGCTCAGTGTGACCAAAAGTGCCCATGGGAAAGTAATGTGTCTCCTGGCAGGGGTTAAAGGAAATAAGACAGATGTACAACGGTGCTTGAAAATGAACTAAAGACTGCACTGAGACCTCGTCTAAGCAAAAGAGCACACACAATAAAAGAAGAAAAAAATGTGTTTTATCATTTAAACGTTCATCTCATCAAACCGGCTCTTTGTCTTAAGGGAGCCTGTAGCCGCTCGTCTGCATGGCTAATTGTAGCATTGTGTTAATTATGACTTCACAGCTAGCCCCAAGCACAGATGTACAAAGCATCAAATTCACGCACACACTGCATGTACACGTTTATACACATTCTCCATATCCTCTTTGGCTGTCAACAGACCTCAGTGTTATTTTGTCAGGCGAGGAAAAACATACTTGTGCCTCAGCCAGTTGAAAAAGGTGGATACACACGTTTGCATTCACAGGACATCAGCTGCATTATTCATTCCCCCAAATTGGGAACACCAGTTGTGGGCTCACACACAATAAACAGAGAAGAATTCATCAGATAATCTCCCAAGCGCTGAAAATATAAAAAATTTAATCATACCAAAGAATAAAAATTCATAAGGAAATGTACAAAATCAATATTTCATGCTACTTACTGTACCTATTCTTTATTACAAACCTATTCAGGAACCAGCATTAAAAATTAAAGGTGGCAAGAAACGACAGGAGGGAGGAGAAATGACGGGGCGAGAGGGAGGAAGGTACTGCAAGGGACCTAAGAGTTCAAAAGCAATCGCGTTTCATTCATGTTTAAAGGCACTTTTTTGTTTCTCTAAGAGCCACTGAGGCAGTTTTGAAACAGGCAGCAAGGCTTTGATAGATGGAGCGCACTGAGCAGCCAAGGTGCTGTCAACATAAATAGCAATAAAGAAGTGGGGGGAAATGTTTTCAACTGGAGTTTTCAAGGTTATGGCCCATGGCAATGATTTGAAGGCGCCAAAGCTTCGCAGCACTATTGGTTATGCATGGAGAGTTGCGTGTCTGTCCACCACACATTAATGAAAACAGTTGATTGTGTGTATTCGTGCAGCACTACTCAGTGTTTTGCAGAAAGCCTTGTTTCATGTATTAGCACTTTGTGCAGACACGCTCGGTCCTATATAGAGCGCATGTGTTATTGCTAGTCTAATCTACTTGGCACTTTTATGCTTCATATCATTCATATTTGCCCTCTTTAACAGCACTTTACGCGTGACCTTTTATCTGCATTTGCTACTTCAGGATTGAGACTCTTAACTAGTTTGCACAACACGATCAAACATCTCCAGTCACTAAAATGGGCAATGAATAAAATACTGTAAGAGGTAAAGCCAAACCCGTTAGCATTGGAAGAAACTAAAAAAAGTCTGATCACTCGACTCCGTCCTCAGCATTCACATGGATTTTGTTTGGACAAAGCCAAAACCATATTCTTCTGCTGGCAACTGTCAAATATAAGTAGTGGGTCTGTAATAATGGGGATTGCCAACATTTTAAGGTTATATGAGGATACAGCGGTGGACGGTTAGAAGGATGACATTTGTGATGAATAGTATTAACACGCAGCTTCCATAGGACGTGTCCTTATTGCAAGATTATACAACATCTGAAGTGCAGACATGAAAGTTCACAAGTCTCTCAACTGTGTCAATGGAATATTTTCATGTTATCCATTCACAGGCTACAATATCAGATACCAGCGTTGGCCAAATTACTTTGAAAAGTTACAACTACTAGTTACTTTCCCAAAAAAGTAACAGAATTACTCCTTAAATGTGATTAGTTACCATAGAAAATAATTGTTGCGTTAAATAAAAAAAAAGAAAAACCTTCAAAGACGTGAAAGAATTGTGAATTCTGGCACATAATGTACACAATACATGTATGTTCTTGCCTTTTACATCAGTAACGTTGAAGTAGTGCCTGTACTTCCATGCTGAAACCCAACAGATGGCTTTGGACTCCTGTGACATTCGTGAACGAGTCATGTATTTTCAACGGCTCCTTTAAGTGAACAATGAGTAACTTGCTTCCCAGTTGCAATTACTCATGATAACTCTTATATTCTTATATGTGCTAAGCGGTTCTCGTCATTGCCTACCATTACCCATAACAGCTGTTAGGTATTAGTGCATAATAACACACCGCATTTCACGCCGTTACTCCCAGCACTGTTAGACAC
Source organism: Dunckerocampus dactyliophorus (assembly GCF_027744805.1). Classification (NCBI taxonomy): domain Eukaryota; kingdom Metazoa; phylum Chordata; class Actinopteri; order Syngnathiformes; family Syngnathidae; genus Dunckerocampus; species Dunckerocampus dactyliophorus. The sequence continues at coordinate 35,446,600 of NC_072819.1, read as the reverse complement.
AGACGGATACTGCACCTGAGTTTGGGGGAAATGTTGGAACTCTCACTCTAACGCAGAACATCATGATCTTTGTAAAAGGAACATTTTATTGCATGTCATCAGTGTGCAGGTGTGTGGCCAGTGTGTCTGAGTTAATGGAATGCAACGTGACATGAAAATCACATATACAATCAGTCAATGTTTTACAACGTTTCGTCACGTGTTCCGTCATTTTGTGATTATGACACGTCATAAATTCAGACTAGAGCGGTCCTATCTAGTCTGACTGGTGTGTGTCCCACCTAGTCTTTGAGCATGAACTGATGAAGCCTGCTCAGATGAGAGGCAAAACGTCTTCTAAGACAACCTGAACAGTCCAGTTCCGATTGATTGGATGCCCTGAGAACACAATGACCTGGATGAAAGAGAATATTTACAGGCACTCCCATAAATTATTAATACTATACAAAAAGAAAAAAAAACTAGTTACGTGCACGTAGCGGAAGAATATGTAGTAGCACACTGCTACACTGAGGAAGGACCACATCACTTTTGTTCTTTTTAGTTAACTTTTTAAGTTTAATCTCCATTATGTCTCCTAATTGTGAAGCAGACTTTCCCGATGGCTGCACGCGCTCGTAGACAGAGGACCTCCTATACTGTAAACCATAATGATATGCTAAAATGTTACTTTAAGTTGAACCTGTACACTATACATGATGGCGAAGATTTAAATCAGTGTAATGGATGAATTGTATTTCAGTTATGTCAAAGTCCAAAGTCATTGCAGGTAAAACATGGTGACATGGTTTTTACTTGTAAATGTACTAGGAATGAAACAAGCATAGCAAGCAAGCAAAAAGTGTTATTTTAGTTGTTGGTTTGGCCAGTACTTGTGTTTTCATGAACAAAGTGTTTTACATGAATGTTCATTGTGTATTACATGGGGAACAACTACTAGAATTAAACAAGCACAGCCTGGGATGTTTGTACAAACACAACAAAAAACAAGAGGGATGAACCCTGTCTCTCAGCAGACACTAATGGAAGAAAGATGTAAAGTTCCACAGAGACCCTTTTAGGAGTGTTATGTCATAACCATGACTCTATTCAACTGTTTCTGGTACATATCTCTCTTTGAACACAGCAACTATTTGGTATCCATGATGGACTAGGTCAAAATTAATGAATCTAAGAAAAAAAAACGTTTCTTTGGACGGCTACCCACAGTGTGACAGAGACATTTGTCTCACATACACAAACATCCCTCCCACCCCATCCTTTGGAAGCGTCATGTCTTCCTTGTCTTCAGTCTGCTTTGTGTACCTCTCCCAGTGGAAGTATAGAGCGGGGCCCAAGGCCCCTGCCTGTAATTGCTGTTGAATGGAGTGTTTTCATGGAGTGTTAGGCAGGGCCCTCCCCTGGATTAGCATGCTTACATACACACGCACAAGCACACACACACACACTGACACACACACACGTACGGAACATGTACTCAGATACTCAAATGGATTAGTGTGCTCACTCATGGGGAGAGGAGGTTGATTTGAGCAGACAGCAGCAGCCCTTTGGAGAAAACCCGAGGAGGCCTGGTGGATTTTCAAACACACGTACACACACACACACACACACACACACGCACGCATGTGTACACATACAACAATGGAGAGAGAATAGAAGAAAAGACATCAAAGTTGCACTCACTCATGTGAACAAACACACACCTAGTCCCAATCTCAACTCCCAAGCGGAGGCCGAGTGCTGCAGAAGACATATGGGGTGAATCATGTGTTAACAGGGAGCACTGATTAACACATCTGGAGAGTGGAGCCGGTGGGATACGAGTGAGTAAAGAAGAGGTGGAGGGCGACAGAGGGAGAGCATCGAGACAGAGGAGGACGGAAGTACAAGTAAATCCTGAGTCATTCAGGCCTAATCTGCTCTTATGGAAAAGAAACTCGACAAACAAAGCAACAAACACGCAGACATTTACTGGAAGCAATGAGGGACTCTCCGCTTGTCTCCCCCAGGCCAAGTCCTGTGTGCCATGTCAGAGGCAGTCAGCTGTGTCACAGCACCATACTCGCCATATGCCTATCAGTCACATATTTTCTGCCTCAAAACACAAAGCGCATTAACAAAACACTTCAAACACAGTTATTTCCACAGTGTGTGCAGCAGTGAATGAAGTGGGTTTCGCGGATTGTCTACATATATTGTTCATCTGGCGCGAGGAACAAGCTCATCGAATCTGAACTGACTAAGTGATTGCCAATACATGTAATGACACTTTGACGTGTCTTCAGAAGGATACACAGTATATTTCTATGATTATTAGATATCACTTTCTATTTGCACAAATTGACGCCAATTTCAAAGTTAATATTTAGCATAATATTTCCTTACATTTTGACCATATTTTCTTAAAAATATCACATCAAATTCCACCATTCAGGTTTCAAGGGTCCACTGTTTAAACTGTACATACTCTCAGTGAAATTAACTGGAGCCACTCCTTAATTCCTTAATAGTAATAAACAACTGAGTGTGAAAACACGACATTTAAGTATTGCCCTTGACCTTGTTACATCTATGCAATCCAGACTTGCGGTGAGGGCGTTGTCCTCATAATTGCTTCAGACAGCTACAATATGTGCTGTTCTTTGCTGATTTCTATCTCATCATTTTCCATAGCGGCGAGAACACACATCTACTCAAAGAAACACCATTATGCCGGGGGACTTACAAGGAATTCTCTTGCTGTTCCATGTTACTACAAGTGGACAATCAACTGCTGTCATCTTTTATCTTCTATCTGTTGTATCTATCTGTGGTTTCACTGTCATCACAACAGCACTTCAGTGCTCAAACCACCGTGAGGACAAATAAACTGAAATGAATCTGTGGTTACGGTTACTTAAGAACAGAGTTAGGAACTGTGCTGGCACACAATGGACATGTTGCGTTGCCAACTTGCATATAAACACATGTGAAATATGTTTTATAGCACCTATTCCAGGCAACATGTTCAGTGTTCATTGTTGTGTCTGCTACTGTTGTTTTACACTTATTAATTAAAAGCAGAAGGTGTGAGTGGAGTGAAAAGGTTAGCACAATGTTAGTCACAATGCTTTGCCGCCATTTGGCCTTAATCAAAATTGGAAGAGTTATGAAACATTATGTAGACTTAATTATATGTACAGCTGTAACCCACTTGTTTTAGGGCCGGTTATATAAAGTAAACCTTTGGAAGCTTGGAGTCAGAGCTGGCTTGCCCTTTGGGCATTACAGTATAGGTGAATGCTTAGGCCTAATGGCAGAATTAAATAAAATACAAAGAAAAGGCATTCTTTCAAAAGACGCATTTTAAGACGCTGATGATATTTACAATTCTCCACTAGTCACTAAGTGTCAGTAATGTTACTGCAAAGTTCAGTGAGACATACAAGCACCAGACTTGATCCTGGAAAAAGAGGCTTTTATTGCAGGTGTGAACTATCTCACAACAGGCACAATAACTTGAATAAAAATCCTAACAAAAACATGAGCCACTGTTACCAAACTTCTAGTCCGCCCTTCACTCAACTGCCATAGCTGCTTAGCTGCAATAAACGAGGGATTACTGTCTATTAAAACTTGTTATTACTACGAATTCTTAAAAAGGAAAAGCTCACACTGATTAAAATGTAGTACAATACCCAATACATAATACTACAAATGATAAAAAAAAATATCTGCGCGCCAAACATTTTTGTACATAGTTTTGCATATAGTTATAGTATACAGATGTTTTATATAGCTTTTGTATATCCATCTATTTTCTAAGCCGCTTGTCCTCATTAGGGTCACAGGGGGTATGCAGGAGGCTAGCTTTTGTATATAGCTATTTGAATTCGTTTTTGTATATAGTTATTGCATAGTGTGGATGTAGCTTATAAATACAGTTATTGTGTGCAAACTTTGTATTTATATTGTTTTTTGTATTTATTCGTAATTTGTTAAACATGTAAATTGGTCGACATCTTACAAATTGAAGACAACCGTGAAAACCACTTCAATTTCTTCTGTAAGCACATGCAAATTGCCGATGGATGGGAGCACCATATAAAATCTCGGCTAGGGAGTGCATGGAGTGAATTAGTCACACACATGTTTACACAAGAAAGGACATTTAAATGTGAATTTAAAATAGAGAAAAAAAATCAGTATTATGTTTCGAGAACAATCTTAAAAATAAATTGAATATTATATATATATATATATATGTGTGTGTTTCATCAAACAAACTGAAATATTAGTCTGTGACAACACAACTGAACACAAAATGCAGTTTTTAAATGAAACCTTCTATTATTAAGGGAGAAAAAAATCAAAATCTACATGGCCTTTTGTGAAAAACTGATGGTTGGGCCACCCTTAGCAGCAACAACTGCAATCAAGACTTTGCGATAACTTGCAATGAGTTTCTTACAGCTCTGTGGAGAAATTTTGGCCCACTCATCTTTGCAGAATTGTTGTAATTCAGCCACATGGGAGGCTTTTACAGCATGAACCGCCTTTTTAAGGTCATGCCACAGCATTTCAATAGGATACAGGTCAGGACTTTGACTAGGCCACTCCAAGTCTTCATTTTGTTTTTCTTCAGCCATTCAGAGGTGGACTTCTGGTGTGTTTTGGATCATTGTCCTGCTGCAGAACCCAAGTTGGTTTCAGTTTGAGGTCACAAACAGATGGCCGACATTCTCCTTCAGGATTTTTTGGTAGACAGCAGAATTCATAGTTCCTTTTATCGCAGCAAGTCTTCCAGGTCCTGAAGCAGCAAAACAGCCCCAGACCATCACACTACCACCACCATATTGTACTGTTGGTATGATGTTCTTTTTCTGAAATGCGGAGTTACTTTTATGCTAGATGTAAACACACACCTTCCAAACAGTTCAACTTTTGCCTCATCAGACCACAAAGTATTTGACTACTAATTATTTGCTTCGTCACCTACAACACAAAGCTGAGATGTAGGGTGTCCATCCATCCATGTTCTACAATTTATATTGAACAGGGTCTGGGGGAGCCGGTGCCTATTCTAGCCTATTCTCACCGAAGAATGACAACATTGTGGACTGGTCACCAGTCACACACGACACACAAACAACCATTCACACTCACATTCACACAGTCACTGAGTGGGGATTGCGATCAAAGTGGCCCTCACGTTCTTACATTTTTATGTATGTGGCCCTCAGTGGAAAAAGGTTTGGACAGTCCTTGGTTAAGAAGTGTAACATCTAAAGCCAAACTTACCTGATGATATACCTGACCAAAATCTTCAGCAAAAATAGGCCTGTACAGTAGTCTGAACCTCCATGACCCATTTTGAGGATTTTTTGCAACATTTATTCCAAAAGAATACACAGCTTTAACAAGCAATGTCTGGAGAAGAGAAAAAGAATATCCATTCAAAATCACAATAAATCAAAAGGTCGACCAGCGGAACAGATTGTGTTAAACCACTGCTGATGCATAATCCTAGAGATGAAAACATAAACCAGAAAATTGGTTTTGAGCTTGTATCCCTAGTATTTAATATCCTTGTGGGCTATGTGTGTGTACAGTAAGACAAATATTCACATAACAGTATCACCCTCCTCAGTCCTGCAGCGCTGATTTAGACGCAGCCATCAGCCCTCCCACCCAGCCAACCCGAACAGTCAATACCTCTACATTATTCAAACTCCTTCCCACTTAATTAGATATTTAATTGACTACCTGTAGACTGATGACTGACCGACCTGCTGGCATAAATTCATGCAAATGACACCCCACATAACCTCCCTCAGGTAGATTTAGTATTGTAGTCCGGTGAGGACAAAGGTCAGGCCTTGTCAGTAGTCTGCTCACAGGTGTGTGGAGTGACCAACAGCTCTGCAAAGCATGCTTTACATCTTCTTCACTATTAAACTTTTCATGTTCAATTGGGGTTTTCATAGGAACTTACTTTGCATATTGTAAAAGATGAGCATCAAACAATAAGCCGCTGGTTGATTCTGCGTTTCAGATTCACAGTTCCGCACCCATGGAAGCAACAAATAAGGCACCAGAAATCCCATCACAGGTGTCAGGGCCTGCTGTATGTTAATGGGAAGGAGCAGACGTTTTTTTCACATAACGGAGTTTGACAAAGTGAAAATTAACACAACCCCACTCCTGCTGTTACTGTCAGAGGGGGTGGGAGATGGCTTTGACTCAAAACTATGCGACACATACAAACACACACACCTTCCGATACCACACCAGCCGTCGCTCTTATTCTCACCCAGACATTTAGGCTGTACACCCCCCTTCTCAGCCTCACTCCGCCGCCTCTTGCTCTGCTACCTGCTATCTACTAGGTGTTTGTGTCCTCGGCATAAACATCATTCCTCCCTCCCGCTTCTTGCTTCTTCTTCAGTGACTCTTTTTGCTTCAATGGACTTTCATGACAACTCATTCTGTAAGGGTCCTTTTTTCCACCTCTCCCTCTCTTTCTCCTTCACTCTCCCCAGGTGAAATATTGATGGATTTTTTATGAATAGCTATGAAAAATTCATTCAAATTCCAAAATGAAAAAGCGTAAACACGCTGCATCTGCCTATGCCTCCCGCATTCATTACCCTTCACAGCATCCTCACTCCCTTCCTCTCACCACACCCTCCTCCTCCTCCTCATCCACACACCCCGTCTACCTGAAAAGGACATGCCGCTCTGTCTCTTTTTCCGCCACTTGGCCTAATTGCTTAATTTGACCTGTTCCCTCATCAATTAAAAGTCTGTCAGTGGTAGACAGATGGAGGATGGATCAGAGGGCCAGTCGATGGACAGATCAATGACAGAACAGCTCAATAAGTAAATGGATATGGCGAGTGATGTAAAAAGGAAATGAGGGCAGGGAAGATGCAGAAGAAGAAGAGAACAAATTGAACAGGATGTCCTGACAAAAAGGTGCAGCGCCAACACACCTCGCTCAGAATGAATCACACCCTCCTCAGCTGATTTCTCTCTCTTCTGCACTAAAACAAATCAGTCAATACAGTATCTCTACTAGCTGCAATGATTCGTTGATTAATCGATTAATCTTATTTTAAAAAGCATTGATTTCTATTCTGTTGCTTCAATTATTTTTTTTAATGAGTGTAACAAAAAAACAGAGTGGCCAGAACTTAAAATATGGGAAGATTGTATCCACATGCCTGCTGCAATAGAGCGCACATGAGTGGTGGTGTGGGTGCCGTGTTCAAATCAAAGGCATCCCGCCTTTTTACACCCCCAGACATTATTTTAGTAGGCACTGGCAGCATAATTTCACTCTGGTCTGCCGCACTTGCCGAACAAGGACTGCAGAGTTAACAACAGGACTGCCAACTTGCCCGCAAAAGAATGGAACAGAGTGTAGTACGCCATGGAGTTGAAAGTCCGCCATGATGGTGAGCAAGAGAGGTGGGCAGAGCTCGGCAGACAATAGTATGCAATGTAAATGTTACATGTGAATGTTACTTAGTAGTGGTGTAACAATTCATTTTAATAACGATTCGATTTGTAGCACGATTCGTGGTTGCCGATACGATTCAAGAACGATTTTGGTTCATTTAGAACGATACGATCCAAAAAGATTCAGTAACTTTGAATCGATTCAGTAATTCTTTCGCCACAAATTCAACCTGTGAAATACACAGGCATAAAATACACAAATGCACTTGTGAAATAAATACCTGGATACTGGACAGTGCAGGTGAAGTTTCCTAGATTCTCATTGTTTTTTGTAAGGGAATCAGGTACAGTATAAATTATTAATAATACTGACATACTTAAGAATAAATGATCGATCACTGCAAAAAAATTCTTTAAATTCAATACAAAATAACAAATACAAGCTTGCCATGATGAATTATTTACTTTAAATTACAAATGAATGTGGTATGGTATCTTCAATTAGGTGTAGAAATGTTCTGACTGGGCCGATGGCAGCGGAGGCTTTTTTGTGCTGATAATCCTCCTGATCAGAGCAGCCATATGAAAGAACGGTGCAGCAACTAGCAAGTAATGTAGCCTCCTTGTACCTTTTGCTGCTGAGTGGGACGGGATGGGTGACGCTCTGACCAGATACACTGAACTGGATACTGTGGTGTGGTGGGTTTATGATAAGTTTTGATAATGATGAGACCAAACCGCAAGAGCAAACCGATACTTGTGAATGTGAAGTGATGGCAGAGGGCGTGCAGTAGTGTAAGGAAACGTGGTAATGCAGAAGCAGCATACATAAGAAACGCAAGTGTGACAAAACGAATAAACAGTCAACAAAAATTACGGCTTTGCAGCCTTTCCTCTCTTCTCCGTCCTCCCTGGCACAACTAAGTGTGCGCCATTCATTGCTTCTACGTAAGCGTTTGTTTTGACCTGGACACGCCGCGCTGGATGATGATGTCACTACATCTTTTTGTGGTAAACACTTCCATACGCATCTAGATACACGAGTTAAGATACAATTCAAAAACGATATATTTTAAAAACAGAACAATTCGAGACAGTGTACAAACAATACGATACATTATAAATAAAAGAATTGTATAAAACTATACAAATTGCCATTTTTACAGTATTTTCAAATGTGTAAAAGAGCATATCATATCCCCAAGAATGGTATAAAGCAGCGTCCCCAACCACCGGGCCGTGGGAAACATTCAGGTGCAATGATTTAAAAAAAAACACACCAAAAAATTAAAAATGAAAGAATTTGTTAGAATTTTGATTTAAAAGTACGTACTGTATATTATATGGATATTTAACTGGAAGTATTTACACAATGCCACATTTATTGCAGTAATGGCATTGTTAATACATTTGCCTATAATCTAAATCATCAGCAGCAATAATTTGTCATTAATTCAACTAATCACTCAGAGAAACAAATTAGCTTAAATATATATCGTGTGGGACTCTCACCCAATATACTTATTGAGTCTTGTCCACTGTCCTGTTTATTTAACCACAACAACCATTATTATAAATCTACATTTCTATGCCATATGCTTGTCTTTGTTATTGGTGAACTTGAAAAATGACAAATCTGGTCTTTTGGACCATCTATTAAAGCTGTTAATGGCTGAGCAGTGTGCCGAGGACATGATTTCAATGCAATGTTTATGGATTCTGCTCATTATCATGGCGGCCAAACCTGCACAGGGCATAACGCGGAAGAGCATGCAGAGTCGGCTGCCCTGTTGTTAACTATACAGTCCTTGCTGCTGACTGACAGCTGCAGCTAAGAAGCATGGTGAAAGCAGTAGTGGGTCAAACCATTTCATGTAGCTATAGCGGGGGTGGTCAGTCAATATGGAAGTTTACTTTTGGTCAAAGCAGATATTTAATTGTTACTACCAAATACAAGAGATTATTTTAATCGTTTCCTGACTATTAAATGAAATCACAGCCAGATAAATATTTACCCATTTACTGCACCCCTGCGGGGGAACAGCGGAGAGTGGCGATGGAGAGAGGAGAACGTGAGGAAAGGGCCCAAAGGAAACAACAGAAACTGTCAACAGTTTGGGATAATTTCAAACTCAGAAGGATAGACATGTGGTACAGTGTTTGCAGTGTCAAACGAAGCTGGCATTCCACAACAGTACTGATGCTGCAGACATTACCAGAAAGCACCCTGCATATTTACAGAGCAAACCAGAAACAATGTAAAAGTCTATTCTGGCAGCTACTTACTTATTTATTATCTGGTTTTAGGCTACGCTCAGGAATATTTTTTAACATATAATGCATTTTCATTATGCTCTCATGTTAGATGTGCAATTTCAATGTCAATGAGTGCATTTATAAGAAAAAAGAAAGGTTATGCCAAGCAGATTTTTCTTCCCCTAAAATACACATATAGGCTATAAAGCAGGATCCTCAATAGGTGGCCCGTGGGCCACATCTGGCCCATGAAACTTTTTATTTGGCCCACCAAACATCACCCAAATAATGTAAACCATTCAATCTAACCACACATGCTCATTCATGCAGTACTCCCTCTGCTCTGCAGGGGGAAAAAGCAAGGCGTACACGTCACAATGAAGCAACAGTAGAAGAAGAAGACGGCTCGCATTTTTTTAAAAATATGCTGCAATCATGTCACAAAATGGCATAAGCCAGTGTTTGGATCCTAGCTGATGTGGAACAAAACGTTTAATACAAAAAGTGTCCTCAGGAGTAAAAAATACAAATACCAGAATACTAAAATATACAGAGTCCAATGTAAGTACTGGACCATGCCACTCAAAAAGGGTAACAAAGACGCTGCGAGGAAAAAGGACTGGCAGGATAAACACACACACACACACACACACACAGGTAAGGAACTGAAAGCGCTGCTGAAAAACACTGAGCAGGAATGCTAAGCTAGTACTCTAGCACAAAAACACACCATTGCTGGAGACAGCCAAGCAGGGACAAGATACTCACAGTAACAGGTCATTCTAATGACCAGAAAGAACTACACACAATGAGGCACAACATTCACTGACAACACAAAGTTATTTGTAGTTAAACAAGGGATCAGCATGATCACAAACACACACACACCGCATCAAGATTATTTGGTTATTTTCCCCTTCAATACCCTGTTTTAATTAGTTTTCTCATGAGACAGCAACTCGGACCAATTAGGGGAAACTATCAAAGAAGGCCTAGACAGGGTGCATGCCCACTATGACGCTTGTCCCCAGTGACAGGCAAAGATGAAAGAGAGCTTGTATGCACGGTCCTAAATGCACAAACATTTGTAATTCTCTGAAGCATGCACCTGCCTCAGCATCTTGCCTGTTTAGGTCTATGGCTTGTACGAAATAAAGGCAACCCAACACAGCCGTGTATACATAGCATACATTCATGGTCAATCATTGTGTATTGACCGGTTGCAGATGGATCACTGAGGAGATACAAAATGGAGTCCTTCCACTCTGTCCCTCAAGGGGAACTAAAACCACTCCATTGATGTAGGCTCTAATAGAGACACTTCAGAACATTGGGAGAGATTACTGTCTTGGAATTTGGCTATAAAAACACACATTAGATGTTTAGGGTGAGTACAGAAATCACTCTGGCGATGCCAACTCTTGCCTCTCTCTTACCTTATGACAAATCAATGAAAGCTCTTTTGGAGTTATGTTGTGCTGAGAGATTGTGATGTATGACTGAGATGTTTAACCTGAAGCAAAGTGTAGCTTTATAATTGGTAGGTATCACTGTTTATTTATCTCGTCCGCTGCTTTTTCCCTCAGCAAAAACACAACACGAATCTACTGAAGTGCAGCCTTAATAGCATGTTGATATTTATCTGAGTGTAATTCGTCAGTACAATATTGTCTATATGTGTGTGTGTGTGTGTGTGTGCGTGTGTGCGTGTGTTGACACAAGCTAGTCTATAACCTGATGGCAAGTTAATAGCACTTAGTGGTATTATGTGCAACAGCAATTAGATTGGGCAAGGCTGATGGCGCATATTGGTTTGGTCCCCGAGGCCCAGCTAAAAGAGTCAGGGATCAGAGGTCAATCACCGTGGAATCAATGTCACTCAAAAAGGCTACGTTACATTCAAAGACATATCTTTTGGCTTACACTGACTTAATCTAATGTACATGAAAACTTGTGAAAACCCCCCCAAAAAATACTTACCTTATCATCTCCCTTTGCAGCATCCTGTGGAACAGAATGTGCATGCAGGGATGTGCGCGTCAGACTGGGTAGGTGCGGACTTCATTAAGCTAATCTATCCACCGATACAAACTGAATTTAGGGTAGGTGGTGAGGAGAAAGCTCACAAATGAGATGAACACTTATTAGATCAGAAGCAGCAGTTGTCTTTCAGTGCTTATGGGTGAATTCATTCTCAAACACACAGACGCACATAAAAAAAGACATAAAAAATTAAGAAAATGCACATGTGTAGAACAAGTGGATAAGAAGGTAAACATGCTACTGGGGTTCAACTGCCATTCAGTAATCCTTCATTCATGGCGATTAATTGTTTCCAGACCCGACCTTGATAAGTGAATGTCCGTGAAGTAGGATTCCTTATTTATAAATGGAATATTTTCATAGTTAGAGAACAGAAAAACCTGTTTACGAGCTTCTAAATACAGTTTTTAACATTATTAGAGCCCTCTCGACATGAAATAACACCCGATGGTCACCTTTACACTCATATTACCCAAGATAGCAGACATAATAACAAAAAATAGGTCATATTAGAACATGCACTCCCGTTAGCATTGGGAGAGTGCCTTGTTCAATACTCCCTAGTTCTCTTCTTCTAAGGACTTATTTCCTAAACGCTAACCCAGCATGCAAAACGTGACTCTGTCAGGACAATAATACAATACAATCATAACGTGCCACATTCCAAATAACTGGGTTGGTAACGTTACTAACGTTATTTTTAAAAAACGTTACTCCCAACACTGCTCAACACCAACCTAGAAATTGTTGAAAATACTAGAGAGTTCAGTGAATTGAAGATTAGAGTATGACGCAACAGGTAAAACAGTCTTACATTCAGCCGTTGTCCAAGGGTGAAGCACCAACAGGTGGTATTTGCAGTCTTTCTACATCTGCCTACCCAGCCTGTGGCAACAGGGCATAGCAAGCGTGTGTGAAGCAAAAAGGTTTGATTACAAAAATGTTTCATACTCATAGCGTTTATAGCAGGAGGATGTGAAGGTGTGGTGTTGCTGCCAGAATAGCATAGCTGGAGGTGCACATCCTGTGTCAGGCTTTCCCAGAAAATCACCTTTACAAAGTTGAGGTTTAAAGAGGTTGCATCCAACATCACCACATATGAAGAGGGCTTTTCCAACTCATTTAAAAACAGTTCGGAAGGAGATTTTCCCAACCTATTTAAAATATTAGAAAATAACAGCTGCACTCTCTCTGGAGGTGCCAACTTCCAGTTTCTCTTGGAGGAAAAGTCTACATTTAAAGTGTTAAGAAGGTCTGTCTCTCTTCCATTGTTAATTCCCTTTTTTTTGCCATCTTTGTAGCAATAAATTATTTTCTTCACTACAATGCTCTTCAACTGAGGTTCACAAAGTTATAGTACAAGAGTGTGTTCCGAACACTGTTTTTATGCAGACAGAGGAGGTAGTAAGGACTCCAGAACATGGAACATTTGTAGGAATTAGTTGCACAAACTGCCAAGGCTTGATCAAGGCCCTTCACCACTTTCCTTTGTACCATTTCAAGCTATTCATTGGACTCGAATGACATGAATTTCAATTAATAACTGCAAAAGTTGGGGTGACCGGTAGTGTATGTCATGATCTGTGTGCTGTCTGCTGCCGCCTATCTGCCTTCTGTTGCATTACACGGCTGAGCCGCTGAAGAGGAGCCACTTTACACACTTGATAGCAATTATCATTCCCCCTTCTTAAGCTGTTCTGTGGACTGCACTCTTTGTCAGATTGTTCAATGCTCTTCGCTCGCTACCTGCTCCTCCCAGCATACTCCTACCTGTTTTTTCTTCTGTTCATTATTTTTTTCCCTGCTAGTTCCCGTGTTTGCAGCGATTTCCGTTTTAGTTTTTTCTTTCCCCGCGACTAGGTCCAGGCAGTGGTCTTTTGTACTCTGTATTTTTTTGTTATTTGTATTTTGCTTGTGACCACTTTCTGTAAGAAATTTTGTTTCACGGACCAGGCGCGGATTTAGAGGGGTGTGTGGGGGGGTGTACACCTCCCCGTTTTGAGGCACCCACGATTTTTTTTGCCACAATAAAAGCTAAAAAAATGATAAACCATCAATGGTCCAGGGCAGACTCAATGGCCTGATTCTGATGTATGTCCATAGGGACATGCATCTGAATTATGGGCGCGTGGTGGACGCATATGCCAGAATGCAACCGAGACGCATGCTATTCCTGAACCCACTGTCAGGCTGATCATTTACATTGGACATTGAACGTGTGCTGTACATGGCTATTCAGGTGGAGGTGCAAAATAAAGGTTCTGGCATCATGACTATAAGGAAAACTGTTGTCTATTCTCAATGAAAATTAACCAGAAAAGCGATCCCCAGTGACATAAAATTAGACTCAAATCCTCGGAATTTACAGCTGCTTCAAATTGGAAAATATTTCAGGAAATTGAGCTAAAATGGGTTTCTCCTAGTACCGTTAATTTTATAAATAGAATGTTTTGTCTTAAACAATATACTGTATTCCAAGGATAAAAGTAACAACAAACTCCTGAAATTAAGGACATAAAATTGGCCTCAGATATCACCAGATTGCAGGAAATGAGGTCTAATTTTAAAATTTTTTCTGGGGGAGGGCACCTAGACCCCCACTCTATTTCCAGCGCCTCGGCCTACAGCCTTGGCCACACCCCTCCTTTTCAAAAAAGCTAGATCCGCCCCTGCGGACTGTCTCGTCTCTGCTATTGGGATCCAATATTTTTGGTACCGGCCAAACGTAACAGTGTATGTGTTTTAAATTAACTTTTTCCCTAAGGTCATATCTCTCCTCTCTTGTTGAGAAGAATTGTATAATTTTTTTTAATACAGTGTAGCAAGTTAGCAACATATTGTTTGCTTTATGTATCATTTTAGCTGTTTGAAAGTTTACCAGATCAGCACATTTTTAATAATTGTGATTTTAGGAATAAAGGGTTTGTATTGTTCACTGAAAGGGGAATTATGGATTATCCTGCCCTTATATGGAGCACGCTTAGTGAGTGAAGTGTACTTTTGTAGGTATTTCCCCATATCTCCACATATGGTAATACTAGAGTGTGTGGAGTGATTTTTGATCCAGAACAAATTTTCTTTTGTTTTCTATTGAGGTGTTTCTTGCCACTTTAAGATCTATATTTTTAATGGAATATTATCATCCATTATGACCCCCAGAAATGTATTTTTGTTCACTCTGTCAATGTCCATGCCATCAATTTGTATTTGCACATAAATGTCCTTTCTGTTATTACCAAATAGCATTTTAGTTTTACTTAGGTTCAGGGATAGTCTGTTTTTATCAAACCTTCTTAATTAATTAATTCTTAGTTCATCTGTGACTTTTTTTTTTATTAGCTCTTGCGTGCTTTCTCCAGAACAGAATGCGGTAGTATCGTCTGCAAATAATACTGGCTTTAGGTTGAACAGTTTTGGTCCCAGTATAATTTTGAGTCCTTGATTATTTATTTGAAGCCTTCTTTTTTCCAGGGTGAAATGATTATACAGCATACATCTTCGAACATCAATCTTTTAACAACAGGTGATTCCATAATTCTTCTAATTTGAAGCTTCTCATTAGTGATCATGATGACTGCAGCTGATAGTTTCTCTTTGGCAGCATAAAATGATTTGTTTGGCAACACTCACTGGCTCTGTCAATTCTTCGAACAATGGGGAAAGTCTACGGTACTCAGTGACAATCTCAGAATTGTAAATTTACACAAGTGGGGAAAGTCTTTTGGAGTCATTTCTAAATAAACTACAGATTTCAAGATCTTCATTTCAAACTGTTGACCGTAAATCCAAATTATTTGGACCTGTCACCATTTCACCAAATTCTGGAAGAGGCCGCACAGGCTACTATCACCCTCAGAAGAAAATAAAATATAATAGAATTTTATTCAAATAGGGACGACATAGTTTAACATAGTTCCAATGCAACTAATTTCCAACTCTTGTCCATGGTTGGGTTTTTATGCATATAACATACTGTACATCAACACACCATACAAATAACATACTAAAATAAAACACAGTGCAAAAAAATACGTAATGCAAGATAACACCTTCAAAGATCCAAGTAGGATCATAGGGGAGGACATGCAGAGTTAATGTGTACAAAATTGCTTTTTCTCTAATCAACACTTAACCTTTGTTGAGAACCATTTGATAGCTGGGATTAATTTGATTTCTGTTGGTAATGTGTTCCAAAGGCAGACTCTCCAAATATAGTTTTTTGTTGTGGTATTTTACTGTTCCCAACCCTTGTCTGGTGGTCATTTGCATAAAGTTGGCATCGGCTGCTGGGCAACAAAAAGGCCAAATGAAAGTGTACCTAGCATTGACCCTTGGGGTATCCCCATTTTACTGTTAAAAAAAGAGACATTACATCCAGTTTGCCAGGTCGGGAGAGAACATCAATACCCTCTGCAAGAGAGATACGCCAGGTCTCCTCTCACCTGGAAGTGCATGGGACATGAGGGTCGACCTTGGACAGCAGCTCTTGTTCCCCAGGGACACTGCTGAAACGTCACTCTGGCCAGACCTGGTAATGTGGTCGGAAGCTCACAAGACTGTCCTACTGGTGGAGCGCACCGTGCCGTGGGAGAACAACTTAGAAGCAGCCCAACGAGTGGAAGCATGCTAAGTATGCAGATCTAGCGGCGGAGTGCAGGGAGGCCGGCTGGAAAACCATTACCTGCTCTGTTGAGGTGGGGTGTAGGGACTTTGTTGGAGCTTCAACTTCTCGCCTACTTCATGATGTGGGATGCAAAGGAGTGGTGCATTGGAAAGCCATCAAAGAACTGGCTGAGGAAGCGGACAAAGGCAGCTTCTAGCTGTGGCTAAAGAGGAAGCACAGGAGTTGGGGGCCGGACAACAGCTTGGGCATCAGCAGGGAGTGGTAGGGAGAGATCTCCACCATCGCTCCGCCACCTGGGGTTGTACTGGGGTTAAAGGAGCGAAAGAACAATGACTGTTGATCATCAACTGATGACCTGCTTAGGCCCATAAGTGTCACACCTGCTTAAAAGGCACTGGTCGAGGTGCTTCAGGCAGAAATGCCCAGCAGGCAGACCATCAGCCTGTACCATTTAAGTAAGATAAGACCCAAACCACTAAGCCGCCTGTTTTGAGAAATTAAAAGTGGGCAATTGTGGATCTGAGAATATTATGGCTGTGAAAATGCCTCTTTAAGTCAAAAAACACAGATCCCACAACATTACCTGCATCCATAGAACTCTTAAGGTTTTCAGTGAGATAGGAATGTGCTACTTCTGTAGGGTACATTACTCTAAAGCCATATTGTTCTGGATGAAGAAGCTGATTGTTTTCGACAGTCAATCAACTGTGCTGCTACAATCTTCTGCAGTACCTTTTGATAAAACACACAAAATAGAAATAGAATAGAATAGAAATTGTCCAATGTTCAGTCGTCTTGCTGTTGACTTGAAGTGAAGTTGAAGAATGCGGAGCTCGTCCTCTATCTTCATGATTCCGTTCACTTTGTGCAGTGCACCAGTAGCACTGGCAGCAAAACAGCCCCAGAGCATGACTCTACCACTACCATGCTTAGTTGCTACAGTGTTCTTAGGTTTGAAAGGCTCACATTGACTCCTCCAAATATCACCGTGGCCAAAGTAGTTCAACTGTAGTTCAACGCTCATCTGACCATCAGACCTTTGTCCACAGGGCATTTGGATTTGTCCATGTGGGCAGTTCAACATTTTAGTTGAGCTTGAAGGTGTCAATTTAGGAACAGGGTTTTTTTTCTTGGTCAGAACCCTAATCTTTAATAAATCATTAAGGACCCCAAATTTATACAGTAGAACCTCGGTTAGCAACCCAACACAATGTTGCCTCGGTTTGCGTGCATTCTCTTGTTAGCATACAATATGGCGTGCTTGTCGTGTTGTTAATACACTGCGTGAGTCCAACTGAGTTCTTAATGTATTTTTCATCACAAAACACCCTTCATTGTTAGCATCCTATTAGCTAGCTAAACAAAATGGAACGGAAGTTACGTCGCCCGTCTATGATGTCATCAGCTGTTGATCCTCAAAAAACACCAAACATGTTCTTATGGTTTTACAATAATAACTTTACATGCATACAACAATTCTAAATGCATATAAATGGTGAATGAAAGGGATAAATGAACATTTAAGGTTACTTTTACCTTCACTGAAAATGCGACTGTTCAAAGACACAACGTGGCAACAAGATCAACCACCAGTACCTTCCTGTTTTCAGTCCCGTCTTCAGTGAAGGTAAAAGTAACCTTAAATGTTCATGTATCCCTTTCATTCATCATTTAAATGTATTAACATGCATTTTTAATTATTTTCTGAATGTAAAACTATAATTGTAAAACTATAAAAATGCCTTTTGTTTTAACATTTTTGAATTTCTGCAACGGATTAATTTGATTTCCATTGTTTCTTATGGGAAAACTTGATTTGGTTAGCGTCCTTTGGTTGGAGTTGGACCTTCTGGAATTAATGACGGTAATTAAGGTTCCACTGTACGCAATTCATGCCCATGATGAGTGTATAGAAACTTCAGTAAGTATATACGGGACAGTTGCTGTTTCACACATCAAGGTGGATTGTTGAATTGTTGCTCAGAAGGTGGCTGTGCTGTACAAAGCCCGTTATTGTTAGTGAAGTTTATTCTTGGATTATCTAAATGAGCAAAGTGTGTGTGAAATGCAACTCTGTAGTCAAAGAGTACTGTACCAGAGCAGAGAAGAGCAACGGAGGTAGAAGAGAACAGGTTATAGACACAGAAAGGGAGGGGGTGCCACGTCGTTCTTAATCTGGTTTGCCAGTCGTAATCGCGTCAATGTCACTCTCAATCAGGCAACCACAACTATAGCTATACAACTTCAGTTTGATTGGCCCAAACTATGCCTTTAAAATGACCTCTAAAGCGGAGGTGTGTGTGTGTGTGTGTGTACAGATGGAGCGCACAGCAAGATGAGAAAGATTCTTCTAGAGACAATATGAGAAGGGGGGGGGCACAAATTAACTTTAAACCTGTTACTCTCCCACCTGTCTGTCAATTTCACTTTAGTCACTTTCTTTGCTCCGATGTTTCTATGTGACGATATCGATTGCCCTCTCTTATTACACAAGAGGATACAGACATATCTGAGCGGGTGGCTTGTGTACAGGCGCTATCTTGAATGTCATCTTCCAGCCTGCCAAAAAACTTTGAGCTACTGGTGACAACCTTTCAGTGTATTTAAACAAAACAGTGGCTACAAATCCATCACAATAGTCTTGAATATGAAATTGTATCTTTAGGCTTTTTAGAATGTGTATCGATACTTACAGATACCATGATGCCATTGTGGTTCATTCTATTGTCCAGGCCTTACTAATGTACACTTAATGTACAAAAACAAATGTTTGTAAACTGCAGCCATTTGCCTTCTTCATGTAATTACATTTTGGTCTCATTGGAATGTTACAGTGATGGTTTTAATTATAGAAAGACTTCTGGACTGAAATGAATCTCTTGTTTTATATTGGTTCTGTCAGTTTTGTAATGTGAGAGTACAGTAATATAAAAATTATCTGAATATAAAACGGTTAGTTTATATTTTGACTGCGGCGTTTGAGCCATCTGAAAGTTTGGGGATTAGTGGCTTTTTATGCATCAGACTGTCCTGTTTTAAATTATACATTTATAATGAATGCCAGATAGGGATTTTAAATTGGGTTTGGATATATAACTAACAATCACGTCATACAAGTGTGTGGAGTTTATAGCCTCGACTTGCTGATGCCGTGACGGCAAAGAGGATGTTGCTGAATTACAATGTCTACTTTGTGAGAAATTCTATTTATATTTGTAATAAAACTATGTTTGCAGTATGTTTGTCTTTATTCCAGTTCCAGGCAATATATCGGACATGGATTTTAAGCATTGTTGTCAAAACCTGTTTTTTTTTTCCTCAAATAGCACCATACATTTTAGCAATAATATGTGGCAGTAACATGCGACAGAAGAAAATTCAACGTTATTTCGGGTTTGTTAAAGCGCTATAAAACCCAACAAAGCAGTAACATTAGCACAAGATCACAGATTATCAGGCCATTGAATCAATGGCAACTGGGCTGTGCAGGTTGTCTTAGAAGACGTTTCGCCCCTCAGGCTTGATCAGTTCATGCTCCATGACTAGGTGGGACAAACACTAGTCTGACTAGATAGGACAGCTCTAGTCTGAGGAGTCGGTCCAGGATCCACAGTGTTTAAGGAGGAGGAGGCGTGTCCAGACAAGAATGGTTTTGCTCTTTTATGGTGTGAAATGACAGTTGGGGGTGGGGCTTCTGCTCGGCAACTACAGCTGTTTGGGTGGTATCACCGTCGTTAGCGTCCCATTCAGATATAACGATGGTCATGATCACATCTGAAACCAAAGTGGCTGTGCCTTGTTTATTTTATTATTTGAGGCTAAATTAAATAATTTTAACCCTCCCTCCGTCAAGTGTTGTTCTTCAAATGCTGTATTAAAGCTTTTTAACGTGCTACACTCCGCAATATAGTTTTTGTGTTTTAGCAGTTAGATTCCACACGGCAAACATGATTGTTTTTGTTTTGAAGGAAAGTGGGAGGATGACGCTGCCCAAGACGTTAGTTAGGGCAAGACACTACACTGCACGAAAGTGTCGCTGCGGCCTACAATAGGGCTAGCCACAGGTGATCGGCTTTTGTGATTGGCGTTGAAAGACATTTATCGGTCGATCACACGAAAATCAGCCGATAACGTTCGGTGGCCGATCGATCGGAGTATCCCTAAGTTTATATATTATGAGAATCGTGTGATGGAGTATCAAAGAACAACTGTGTGGATTTAGCAGAACAAAGCTGTTTTCAGCTGATGGCCTAATTTGTCTTAACAAAACAAGAAATGGTCCAACTGAACCTTCAACTGGCAGTGGGCCACGGGGTAATCCTTATTGTTGAACTTTGAAACTGTATGTGCCCTGTTGCTGCAGAGCATATGGTCCTGCGGCTTTTCATCTCTCCATGGATAAAACACCCACACAAACACATGCACAGACAAATCCATGCACAAACACACACACACACACACACACACACGCGAGAGGAGGAAATGCAGACAGACACGCCAAAATTGCAACTAAACACACGCACATGCTGGTCTTCAAAAGCAAACATTAAACAAAAAACAAAACCAGCCACCATCAGTGACAGGTCAGATGAATAAAACAATCTTTTCAGGATGACCCTTCCCTGCTGAGCCTCTCACGTATATTGTTCTCCAGGAGCCACTCATGAATCATGACCATATCCGTGAGACTCCAGAATAGTTGCGCTGTCTGGAAAAGGTTTGTCTTGACTGTTCACAGTTGAACATAGACAGACAGGATATGGTGCACTGAGTAGTCCTCCGTGTTTCAGTTTCCACCTCATGCACGCTATCTATCTGATAATCAACAGAGTTGGTAATAATAATAACCTTGCGTGTGTACAATGAAGTAAACCCTACTTTGAGTAGCACATAAACACAAAATACAGGCAATCACCGCTCTCACACAGTCCTCTCCACAATCAGATCTACTCTGCTCTAAATCAAGTCTGGGTCAGCCTAATGCATGGATCCATACTGCTCTGGGTGAATTAACGTTAGTAATAAGATATCATGGCTCTGATTGATTCTCTATTTCCATGTCCACACCATAAAATGACCCGAGCACGACACCACATGCCATCACTCACAATGCTGCATTGATTGTACGCTGGACTGCTGGGAATTTAAGTTTGGCCAGGGTAAGTGGGCACGGGGCTAGAGTTACTAATGCAAGGCTGTATAATGAAAATCCAGGGTTACAGAAGTAGAATTTGGGGCTCCAGAAGTTAATGGTGATGATTATTATTGCATTAAAAATGATTAATCAATGATAATGACGGCATAGTGTATTGCTGATTTTTTTTTCCTTCACAGCAAGAAGGCTCTGCTCAAATGAATGTCGCCTTGGCCATTTCTGTATGAAATTATTATATTATTGGCTCTACACGTGACCGCGATAAGTGAATTTCCGCAATGTAGGATTCAATATTAATAAATAGAAGATTTACATAGTTTAAGAATATAAAACCTGTTTATGACGTTCTAAAGTGTGTTTTAACATTATTAGAGCCCTGTAGACATGAAATATGTAACACCCCTATAGTTGCATTTTTAACCATATTACCTAAGATAGTAGACATGATAAGGAATAATAAGACATAATAACTCACACATTAGCATTGGGAAAGTTCCTTGTTGTTGTAGTATCAAAAACATAATGTGGGTCGATTGCATGGAATAAAAGAAAAAATCCTCAGCCTATCATCCATTCATGACGTTTATCACTTGATTGATATACAGGACAGCCGGTCTAACATTAATCTGCCATTCATAGACGTACACTCTGACACTACTGCTAGTTTTGTTTACACCACAGGCTATAGGATGTCTGAAGTGACACAAGAGATGGAAGCCGTTTTTAGCATAGCAATCTACTGCGCTAATATGACTTGTCTTTCAAGATTTTTTTTTACTAATAATAGGCCACAGTCAACCACAAAACAGCTATCATTTATTAATTAATTACATTTTTGAAAACAGCGATAGTGAGAAAGCGATGATTCTACACGACTAAAAAATACACTACATTAAAACTATTACACCCTGTCTGTACAAAATATGACATAAGACAGTGAAAAGTGATCATTTTAACTACAGCAATGCATGCTGGGAATGCATAAAGCGAAAGCCCACGTTTATGGGGGAATTCTGCCCACAATGCAGACTAGCAGGTACAGTATGATGGTACTGTTTAATACCAAATTCATATTGACCCAGGCAGAGGGGTGGTTTACAGAAGAAATGGTCCTCCTATTATTACTAAACTAACCTACTGAGTGTTGAATCAGAGCAATTGTTTTTTAACTTCTTAACTTCATAGTCCATGTGCAAATGTGTGATTCAACTCTTCATATTTAACATGTACTGAAAACCTTTAAACACACATTTTTTTCAAATCATTTTTGAATTTGCTGATGAAAACATATTGTTGCTGAAAATTGTTTTGCGCTAGCACACGGTGTTATTTCGCACTACGTTAAATTCAAACTGCGCTGTTCATGAAAGGGACTGTTTGCAACTGGCTCATAATTACACGGCCAGCGCTTAGCAGAGGCTCCTGCGCATGTGTGTGTTACCTGGATTACAGCTTACATGCTTGGAGCAGGAAGATTGCAACACGTTCAAAAGTTAGCTCCCTCTAGGCAGCCATGTGACCATTCTTTTTACATTTAAAATTTTTTAAAAATAAATGTATTTTATTACATATAATATTTGGGAAGTTTACTTTCCGTAATTTGGGTCGCCACTTGTCAATGAAGGCTGATGGTGGGTCCCGCATTTAAACCAGTTGAGAACCACTGCTCTAGAGGGTATTCCCCACCCTTAACCAATTATAGGCTTACAATGATAGGCTCCACGACATAGGAGTAAGGACTATACAGGGTAAGCTTTATAGAAAATGGTAAAAAAAAAAAAAAGACAAACAACTATAGAGTAAATCGCAGATATCATAAAACATGGTTAAAATGTGGCAGCTAAAATATGACTGATGGGGGATATTTTAGCAGAGCAAAAAATCAAATAAGTTTATAAAATACATTTCCATGAAAACCTTTTTATCCCAAATGTGTTTACGTTGACCAACACAAGGGTAGATTTATACACTTGGGGTGACCTTAAAGTATTCTCTTTTAGCAGGCTTTCTTCTTCAGCATTGAAATGTGGTGCTTTTAGAAGACCAAAATAACATTAACTAGGTCTGTCAATGAGTTCATGCAAACACCACTATTTTTTTTATGCGCAATTAACTTGTACACGTCCTGTTTGACCCTCGGCCCACACCATAGTTTTGGGGAAAAGCAGTGGTATTGCAGTTGATGTTGAGCCACAAGTGGGAATGAATATCGAGCAGAAATGAAGAAAGAAAATAATATTTTGAATGGTAAGTTTAGCTTCAAAGCCCTGGAAGGCAGGACATGGGACGAGATGGCACCCTGATGATCAAGAGTGTTCATAGAAATCAAGAGCCACTGAGAGATGTCCTGGTGCTGCATGCAACCAGCGTCACTATGCCCACACTGCATCTGAAACTGAAGAAGCTGGAGCGCTGCAGGTAATTGTTTATTGTCATTTATACAGTGGTACCTTGACATACGAGGGTTTTTTTTGTCTTTGAATTGCAAGCTATAACTTGGGTTACAAGCTGCTAGTTACCGGCAGGCATAACCAAAGGCAGCTATTTGAAGGGCTTGTGTCATCTTAGTGTGCGGAGACAAATGCGTAAGTGGGCAAACAGAGCGCTCAATGTGATAGCAGTAAAGGCTCGTGAGTAAATTTATAAGCGTCATTATTAATATTTATTAGTGATTTATTTGCGTTTGTGCTGGAACTACTGCGCTTGTAAAAGAGGACAGAATAAAATAAAACCTGCATGTTGTTGCTGAAGTCATGTGTTAAATAGTGTGTGGGTGTGCATGCATGTGCCTGAGTGGATGTGTGTGTGTGTGTGTGTGTGTGTGTGTATAAAAGAGTGTTTCGAAGTTCAGCGTTCCCTCGTTCCGTCACGATTCACCTTTCCTGGATTCGCAGTTATTTTATTACAGCGTATGAACGCTGTTACAGGCCGAGCCTGGCCCTTTTAAAAAATTGCATTGTGGGAAGTTGAGTGTCTCTCTCATCCCTCTCTCATCTGTCTGCACTGGCCATTGTTTTCTGCATCCTGATTGGCTGTAGACCATTGTCAATCACTCTACTTCCTGCCGCCGTGTCGTGTCTCCTGTGTCATCACTAGCTTGCTTGCTTGCTTGCTTGTGAATGAACCTTCGGTTCGAAGGAGGAGGACTGCAACAGGAGTACTGCAGCAATATGTTTTAACAAGGATACAAAAACGCTACAGTGCAGCGGAACAGTGCCGGGACGAAAAGGCATGGTCACAGGAGTGAAATTCGCGTGAATGTCTTAATGATTTAAAACAAAGGTTGAGAGTGTTTAAACGAGAGAAATGTGAGAAAATGTTATCGCCTGTCTGGGAAAAGCGTATAAAGTGTATGGTGAAGGGTTTTACAGCCTTAAAACATATATTAGAATTGTACAAAACTTATTGCAGTCTAATTTGGGAACCTATCCCCCGCGATAAACGAGGAACACTGTACAAGGTATAGCCTAACTGCACTATATGGGCTTCTGTAAACTACCAACTGTTCTTGAGCACTTTGTTTTTTGTAAGTTGACATTATTTATTTATCTAACACCCTGTTTTAATTTCACTTAGTTTTTGGGTGTTTTTGTGAACCTTCATTTGTGCTGTTAGTCACAATTGTATTTTGGGAGATTATTTACTTGTAGAGAATGCTATTTGAGTGGTGGACAGATCACCTTACCAATGTCTACTTGTTGCATTTTGTGTCTGGTTTTGATGCATTGAGGTCCATTTTGTGTTGAGCTGTTTAAAATTAACAGAACATTTAATAAACTGGGCATATAAATGTGATAAACTGGGCACTGGCAAAATTAGCATATGGCCAACATATTGTCCAGTCCCATGTTGATAGGAGTATTAAAGACTTAAAAATGACCTTTCTAAAGGTACACTCATTATAGATTAATTTTTATCGCCAATTAATTTCAATTAATCACTAGTTAACTATGGAAAAAAGATGATATTAACTCATATAAGAGAGGATCTGGTTTACCTGGTTGTGCCTGATGTGTGCCTGATAAATAAAACAACTTTTACAAATGTACCCAATAAAAACTGACCTGGGGGCTTAGTTGGGTCCTCTAAGATTGAGAATGCTTGTTTTATAACATCTTCTATATCTGTTCTACAAATAACAACACTGTTCTGGAAAATATTTTAATGGCATGAGACTTATGACAACATGAGGGTTTTATGCATTGCTGTGGTTTATGCAAAACAGTCCAAAATGCAATTTCTTTTACATCATGCAGAAGAAGAGGACCATAGTTCCATACAGTAATGGTGAGATGAGCGGTTGGTGCTGGTTGTGATGTTGCTTCAATGGCATGAACTTTAAACAAACCCTATATTGAGTATATAATATTTAGCCATAATGAAGCTCCGCAACTGCCAGTGAATATTGAATACTCAAGACAATGTTGGAGCCAAAAGCATTGACACAAAGACTGAATAATTCATTACATATTGTCCAAGCAGCCATGGGCTATATCATCACAGGCCAACTTGCTTGATGACAGCGCAGAAGTCATTGAAACCATGTGAGGTTATTTAACCAGACCAGAGTGTTCCAGGAAACTGGTAGTCACTATCAAAAGTTTTGGTCTGGGTTTAAGGACCTATGATTGATTTGAATTATAATGAATGAAGATCATCTAACAAATTGACACCTACCCACACAAACATAACAACAGACACTGATGCAGACACTAAATTGTCTAAGAACATTCCTGCCTGTCTGAAATGACCTGAACACTGTCCCACACTCATTATAAACAGATTGCTTTGAAGACGCGCAGGCATGATCTTCCACATGTGGACACGTACTAATGCTTGGAGGCAAACTGTTTGTCTCCAGCGTAAAGTCTGACTGTCTGTTCACAGACAACTCAACTAACGGCTGTTATTACACTAGAAAAAAACAAGCCCATTGGCAGCTGCGTTAGACAGACAGAGACACAAACACAGACACACACACGTTCATCCCAGCAGACATGAAGTGAGTAATACAACATAATATTAAACAGGTGAAAGACCTCATGATGGGAACGTAAATATAAAAAACATCACAACAGGGACAAACTTGGGAAACAGAAAACATAAGCACACAGATGGATGAACGCAGCAGGACTGAGACTGAGACTGAACCTGGCTCCCCCTCTTTCTCTCTATCAGACAAAACTTAAGAACAAAAGCACCAACATTATCACATTAGTGCGCCAATCCATCCATTTTTACATTCTGATGATTTACAGTGTTCCTCTAATCCAAGCTGTGTTTAGAACAGACACAGCTTTGAAAGTGGGCCACGGCTTGTAAAACACATTTATATCCCTGACTGCACTATTCTAAAGAAGCTCAGAAACGATGAATTTGAAGTAAGCAGCTAGACTAGTGGGTCTTTACAAGGGGAGGAACAAAATACAGATACAGTATCACTATATATCACATTGTTATCTCTGACTGTACACTGTTGATATGCCGAAATCAGATATTGATACTGCCACTGTCCAACATCCTAGTGTCTGCACTTAATGAATATGATGAGCCCATTATAAAAGCATGTTTTTTTATGTTGTGTTTTTCATTTGTTTTAACAAAATGTTGACAGAGTTGCTTAATTAACCTAATGCTTTAAAAGAAAAAGGTGGACAAATTACCATTTAACTATGAATTATGCTGATTTTAATGTAAACAAATGTAAATGCATACAGACGATGCTTTCTAACATCACGTGCTTTATGAAATCATGCAGTTTCATAGCATTTAAAGCCGAGACAAACAAATACTCACTAAAAATGCTTTTAATGGTACAAATGACCTTCTCGATAAGCCACATTATTATTGTAAAAACGCATTTTGGCTTATTTCCCAATATACTGACTATCACATAGTTGCTGTGTTGTGTTGTTATCAATATTGTTGACGTAATATCATAACAATATTGTGTTGCCAGTTACTATGTAATTTGCACCCATAATCTTTCTGTATTCATGTATGATGCATGTTTGTGGCGCAGATTCATTTGAGCAGCCCCCACAACATACTGTGTTTATATGTGCGTGGGTTTGTTGGTTTAATTCCTTCCCTTAACATCCGTCTTTTGACATCTTTATTTTTTCTGTCTGACAGAATGTGCAGCCTAACAACCCCCCCGATTCCTGAATCGCTTGTAACCTAATCACTAACGCCATCTGTTAATTATGTTAATATAAAAATGCCTTGGCTGCCATTGGCTGAATGAGTACCCCAATGAGCCCCCTCTGGCTGAGTGCTTGTCTTTCTCTTGTCCAATCCTTTCTCTCATCTCAACCTTCTATAGTATTCCTCTCTCTTTCAAATATTGTCATTCTTATCTTTTCCTAAATCTCTCTCCAGCTAATTCTATTAATTCCGTTTTTTCCATCATTCAGTCACTGAATCGTATGCCCTCAAGTGCAATTGCCTCCATTGTCCTCCTTCTTCTGAGCACTTTTAATGCACTTTTGTGCGTCAAAAGTGTCAAACTTTTACTTGCAACTTGGTGTCCCATTCTCCTTGCAACCCAGAGTCTGTCTGTCCCAGCAGTAAGCAGTAAGGCAGAATCTACTCCTCTGGATGCTTTGATGGAATCTAATTTATTTTAGTGCAAGCTATTGATCTAGTTTTCCACTTAATTGTTATTCGGTATGTTAATCTATGTTTATGAATTTCTATTGATTTGTAGTGTGACTTAATAAACTTTATCTTGTACCCCAAGCCCAGAGTAAGCTTCGGGGTCATACATAGTGGTGGTCATTATAACAAAAAAAAATCTAACAGCAGACCAAGCGTGGCATAATCTTAGGTATAAGTAGGTTTGATGACCCTGCAACTGTCCCCAGGGAGGCCATGTTCAAGCCAAAGGAGTGAGCGGGCTGCTTGCCCAGAGGAACGTGTGTAGAGGCCAGTAAGCCATCTGCTGGGATGGAGAAATAAACAACAAAATTAAGTTGTCAATAAAAGCTCATTCCGTGCTTATGCGCAGCTGAGGAATGTTGTCAATGTACCGACAAGGACGCAACTTACAGTAATAAAAACAACTCTCAGGGTCAGGGGATTTCACAGTGCCAAATTCACAATAATAAAACACAGTAAAAATCACCGGGCCATGAAGTCTCTTCAGTTCTCAGTCCAAAGATCCAGCCACAGAGACACACACACCAGAAGCTACCACACATGTAAACACTCCCCCCCCCAGCTTGTTGAGCGAGGCCACAGTTTGGGTGAAGCCTTGAGTTTCTTACACTTGGTTGTGAATGTTATTTATTCTGTGAGTGCTATGCACTGTGAGATAAGTAGTGGGACCATATTCTGAGACATGCAGAAACAAGCATGGCGATACCAGTATTTATGTTTTCTCTTTCAGGTACCTTTGTATTTATACAGTAGATACTGTATAACCATGCACACACACATGAATATTTGTTGTGCACAGAAACCAAAAGTCTTCCCATCTTTTATCATCCATGAATGATTCTTTCCTGCCTCTGGGTGAGAACTTGTGTGATAGGATTGAAAAACCGTTTCATATAGAAGTCTGATCTCTGTGGCCCTCCCTCAAATGTGAGGTGACCAGAAGCAGGGTTATTGAAGCAACCGCTTCCCAAAAACAGCTGTCGGACAGTTGGATGCCACAGTGCGTCCTTTGGGTGTGGTGAGGCAGGTAGTAGACAGACAGAAGAGGAGGCCAAGGTTGTGGCCACATAAGGAGACTTGTAAGGAGGACCTTTACCACTGGGCCTCCATCTGTCTGCAGCTCGTCATGATTCTCCTTAACCTGACTTACAGTGAGAGACCTGCAAACTGCCCTCATGTGTGGGAAAATGGTTTGCAGCTGTGCTGAACCAAAGGCACCGTACCAAAAAATCTGAATACATCTACCCTTTCACCACCCACTTCTATACATTTCAAAATTGAACGGAATCATGGGTCGGCTCTTTTTGACAATGGATTTTAATCCCAATTATACTGTAATCATGCAGGTGACAATTAAACCACAACCGTTATTACAGGGGTGTCCAAAGTGAGGCCTGGGGGCCTTTTGTGGCCCACAGATTGTTTTTTTATTGGCAAGCGGCATATTATAGAAATAAAATTAATTAAACCAATAAACCCAGTAAAAATGGGAAAAAGAAAGCAAAATGTTGAAGCTGAAATGTTGATGCTAGTAACTAATAATGAAACAAAGCTTTGCCTTTCAATATATATATATATATATATATATATATATATATATATAGTACAGGCCAAAAGTTTGGGCACACACAACACAACCCCATGGTCCCAAACCCATTAATAAGGCAAGAAATTCCACTAAGTAACCTTGACAAGGCACAGCTGTGAAGTGGAAACCATTTCAGATGACTCCCTCATGAAGCTCATTGAGAGAAAACCAAGGGTTTGCAGCGCTATCGAAAAAGCTATTTTAAGCTACTTTTGAGGAATCTAGTGTAAAATATAAGACATATTTCGTGTTATTTCACACTTTTTTATTAAATACATAATTGCACGTGTTCATTCATAGTTTTGAGTTTTGAAAATAAAGAAAACGCATTGACTGAGAAGATGTGTCCAAACTTTTGTCCTGTGTAATTTAGTATATATATATATATATATATATACATACCCCCGCGACCCTAATGAGGAGAAGCGGTATAGAAAATGGATGGATGGATATACTGTATATACTTGTATATACACACAATTTTTAAAGCTTTTTTACTAAGTAAAACAAAAAAACATGAAAATATCAAAGAAGCCCCCTGCATCCTTTGATTTTGAGTATGCGACCTTTGGTGGAAAAAGTTTGGACACCCCTGCCTTACTGAGTCTTCTAGACATGCAGTATATCACTAATCTATAAGTTGTTAGTAGTTAGTAATAGTTTTGTTCTATTGTGCAAGGTGGATGTGTTCTGTGACGTGTTGCAAAAGGACTGGACCCTCAGATGTGGTGATAATGCTTTTAATAAATAGTTTGTTCAGGTCACAAAAGAAGGTGGTGCGTGGAGAGCAAACAGAAACAGGCACCAGAGGAATATTCCAACAGGTAAACAGGTGGCCGAGCCGGAAGGCTGGAGAGGCAACTGGGCTCACCTGAGGAGACCCTTCAGAATGTTTGAGTCCAACTAGAAAACACAAAAAATGCAGCGGTAACCACAAGTCCAAAACTAAAGGTGCTGGCAGGCAAGCCAACGTCCTCGTGGAATAAACCACTGTCTCCCAGCTGCTGTCCACCAACTTAAGTAGGACACCTCCAATCAAGCTCAGGTGTGCCAGGCTGCCCCGCCTCCAGCCGTCTACAGGGGCTCCTGGAAAGAAAAAGAAAACACACGCCAGAAGGCAGCATAGAGCAAGGAAAAATAAGGAAGTGATAAATAGTGATAAATAACAGGAGTGGAATGATCCCACTGATGATACGACACGTCCATGTTTGTGACCTGTGCATGAAAAAGTCCTGCATGGGTGACTAATTGGCTCCTTGCAGGCGAACAAGTGCCCGTGGGCTAGCCTTGTTCTGTACTATTGGCTGGACAGTTCAAGTAACTGAACAAAGTTTTCTGTCAGTCTTTTCCCTGATATGATGGACTTGAAGGACACATTGCCATGAGTAATTAACCCATTGATTGAAAAGGATGTTTTTACTGCAACCCTGTTTGATTTACAAACAATTGCTGCTGGCACAATAATAGTTAATAGACTGGATCCACATTTTTATTGCAAAAGTGTGTAATAAAAATGTGGCTTTTTCTCAGAATCCCACATAAAACTCTGTAACAATATGTATATACGATGGTCTGTAAATCTCTGTAACAGCGGGGGAGGAAGATACGTGATAGTTTGTGAAGCATGCAGTCTCAGAAAATGCAGTTAGCCTCGTTAGGAGTGAGCATATGTTACAGGTGGTGTGGAAAGCAGTGCAGGAGTTGGCAGGGAAGAGCGTGCGGAATCTGCTGCCAGGGTGAGAGCATTGGTGCCATACAGCTGAGCTCCTCAGCCTGACACAATAAAGCCCGAGTTAAAGAGGCAATAAGATCACACAATGGCGTGGACGGAATAAGAAAGAATGAATGAGGCAAAAATAACAACACATAAGGCGGCTGTGGGGAGGTGAACAACTCACATGCACCGTCACCAAATTAATCCAACTCGTATTAAACAAAAATAACTAAAGCTGGATGTGTTCATAAAGTGTGTTAATAGTAGATCACACATCTGTGTGTGACTGCATTTGCCTCTGTGTGTACCATTTGGTGTCTGTATGATAAATTGAAACCAGACTTTGGGTTAAAAGGCCTGTCGGCCCAGATGGAGTAGTGCCTGTGTCCATTTTTTTTGCAAGCATAATACGTTTATGCACACATGAGCACGCACAGACACCAATCACACCCATTCTCTCGAACTAGTGGAGAGCTGACCGATCACATGTTTAAGAGAACACTTATTAGCTGTGCCTTTTAATCATTTCCCATATTTTTGCTTTCCCAATTCTGTTTTCCCCTCATCTGTTGTCCCAGCAGTTACTGGAAGGATAATTTCCGCCCTCTAAAGAGGGATGGTGGGGGAGAGGTAGTGTGTGGGCTTTGGTGTTTGGGGCTGATGTTTTTTTTCTTTTTCTTTAAGAGGTGAACTGAGGAGTGTCTTCTATGTACCACATCCTCCTTCCTTATCCAGGAAAACACAGACCACTCCAGGACTTCAGACCCCCCCAGCCTTCTATCCCCATACTCAGCCAGGGACTTTCCAGAACTGCTCTGCCCAGTTGAGAGAGTGCAACCAGGCTACTATGTCACCCATGTAAAACTCACAGCACCATAGTGACAAAGTGTGGGTATATGACTGCGCTCTTTGATGAATAAAATCAAAGAAAGCAACTACAAACATGGGAAGAAAAAATAAAATAAAATGTTCTTGACATGAGTCAACAATGACGCACTGCCCAAACACCAAGAAGTGTATCAAAAGTACTAATGTGCCTACTGAAAAGGTTTTCTACGGCAACTCTTTAAGTGGCTTGTGTGACTCACAGGCATCACAGGTGCGATCATAAGTCCGCACCTCTGTATTAGAGAACATGTGGTGTCTTAGCAATAAAAAATGTGTCAAATTCATCCTTTAAAGCACTTATGACAGCTGGAAATCACATCAGCATCCAGAGGGGTAAATTTAGATGCAAGTGCTTTGTAGCCTTTAATACATGACATTACCCACATGCCTGCTTGCTCAACAGGAAAATTGTTTCAAAACCGTTTCTAATCTTTAGGACAGCCGTCAAGTGTTAAAAATGTTACAAAATAATGTGGAAAAACCAACACACACACATCACCTTGAGAAGCATTACCTGATGCCAAAGCAGCTACATGGGAAAGTACCTATTTCTAAAAGAGGCTGTGACTAAAATGAAGTAGCCACAATGTAAACACATGTCATAACGATTGGTGACCGTTTCCCCATAAAACTTGCTGTTCTCATCCTGGTGGTGATAAATCCCGTAGAGCTGCTCCCATAAAGTAAGCAACTTTATGTTGTTTGAATTTAGTGCACAAAGCCCAAACAAAACCCACAGACCATGGGCTTCCCGGTCAGGAGCAGGTGAAGGAGGACAGCCATACATTTCTCAGCCGAAAAGAGGCGTACTGTATCTGGGGGAAGATATCAAGTCAGCCTCCCTTGTGCTGCTGCACTGACCGAACACGGACATGGGGAGGCTTTGTTTACGTGTAGAGAATCAGAACATTCAGCCTCCAGCCATCAGTGACACATCACTCTTATCTCAAGCACTGACTGACAAACACCTGACAAAGACACTTTCTATTCACGAACCAAAACATACCAGAACAAATGTGCTGTTCCGAAAGAGCAGTTTAAGCACTTTGATAGGACGTTTAGTTCGTGTACGTGGGACTGTGGGTGTCACACTGAACAGGTTCTTATCATTCCAGCACTTCCAGTCAAGTGTGACGGGACAAAGGAGGTCAGCGTGATAGCATCATTGTGAAAGGACCGGCCCAAAACACCACCATGAGGGACATGATCTGTAAACAAGACACACCCACACTGGCACAGCAGCATCCAGTGTGGTGCTGCTTCTTTTACATTGCCTGCCTCACACAGACACACATACACACACACACATTATACAATTGACTATGAAAGGACATCAGGCTCATAACTCTGTTCCCCTGAGGCAAAGGAGGCCCAGGCACTGTCAGGAGAGAAACAAAACAAAGAGATGGCGAAATAGAACAAAATAAAGGCAGGAGAGGAGACAGCTGCAGTGTGATTAGAATAAACGGGGAGAGATGAAGGGGAGCTGGGACAGAGGCTACTACCTCTCTCCTTTAATATAGTCAGGAAAATCTTTCCCTTTCTTCCCAGACTGAGGGGATGACAGGTTTGGGTGATTTTTCTAATAACCGGCAGCCTGGGGTTATTGTGTTGCTTTGTTGTGTGTATGTGCTCAAATGTGCCTTAGGTGGGTGTCTGTATGTTGTCCTCAGACACACAGCGCATGCTCCCAAGTAACGGCAAAGAAATATTTAGAAAATGACTTACATTGGGAAGCCGATATATCTGCAATGAAGAACTAAAGACCATAGAACGTACTTTGTTCTTTTTGGGAATGCAGTGTGATACTACAACTTTAAACGTTAAACATTACTATATGTTGGCTTTATTACTATTGTCAACTAAGCTGAGTCATTTTGTTTGTGTATTGGGTTGATCAAACTCCAGTGTTGTATTATGTGTTGTAACTATCCTTCTTGCCAATTTTATAGTTTGGACAGCTTGTTCATTTCCCTTTCAAAGGATTCCCTAGCCAAAAGGAACATGCATTTGATGGATGAAGAGCACAACTGAGTATGTGTGTATGTGCCAAACCTTCACAACCTACAAAACACCAAACAGATTATTTTGCTGTTGCTACTGACTCTTGGGCCTCACATAGAATACTTCCATCAGTACAGCAGATCCTCACGTAGTCACGATTCAGCATTCATGACCCTGCAAATTAGTGGATTTTTGGGGTTCATTTTTACATTTTTGTTTCTTAAGAAACAGGTTGTTTTTCACAGAAAACTGGCCCTATTCACCCGAAGTTGGTAATACTGCATAAAAACGTGATAAAGCATAAAATGGACAGCATACACAACAGCATAGGTAACAACATGACATCAGTGCAAGATAGCGCCGCCCGGTGTAGCTACGGAAGCACTACTGTAGCTTCGACAGTCAACGTTGTTCTAATCCAGCTTCCAAACTTGCAGTGAGGTGAACACAAGTTCATGTATTATCGTAAAAGGTTACCAGAATTACAACAGGCAAACCGTATGTGTTATGTAGACGCAGCTTGGAGAAATGCCTTCTTGGGCAGCTAGCCGCGACGACCCAACGGCCTGTGGTGCAGCGGAGCCTTGTACTACCACTAGCTGTTATAAAGCTGGCCCCGCAACAGAATTGGTTTGGTTTGGTTTGGTTTGGTTTAGTTTATTTGAACATGAACTAAACCAAACCAAACCAAACCAATTCTGTTGCGGGGCCGGCTTTAACAGAATGGCACTAGTACTAGCCTGACGACCAGGCTAATGCCTAGTCTATGACTCCAATTACATCTGTTCTATCAGTAATTATTGTCATTCATTAGTGGTGAGCACCTATACATTTCTTTGTATTTAAAATGTGTTTAATAAGTGTGTGAGGCATATTTAGGGCTTAAACTTGGATTATGTTTCTATGCACCTGGCGTGTTAACTTCCTTTGTTATCTGCAAACAATGGCAATTGAAGAGAGACGGGGAGGGTTTTGGAGCTGAATCTAATCTAATAATTACAACAGTCAATTTTTTTTTTTTATTTTATTGTTGGAGGAGAACGTCAACATCAAGCTAGCAGGAGGGCTTGGAAGGGAAGGAGCGAGCCAGCGTAGTGTCGCCTCAATGCAGCATCATAGTTAAGAGTGTCAAAAATAGACATTTTTACAGGTGTCTCAATTATTCACAGTTGTTATTCGCGGGTGGTCTCAGGACGTAATGGCCACGAACAGCAAGGATATACTGTACACTACAATGTGTATACTAGGAGCACTGTGTACTTACTTTCTGAGTGCGTGAATTTTGACACTGGAGTGATGTCCCTAATCTATTACTGTCATTGCGCTCTTACTGGAACTGACGATCACAATATTTACCCGCTTCTTCTTCTTCAATAGTGTAAGTATGGAGGTGCAAATGAAGCACGGCCTTGAGGTGCCCCCAGCTGCTGATAACTAGGTGACTCATCTCCATCAGTGGAAACATGAGGCTTGTCATCATCATTGAAAGCAATCCCAAATCTCCACATTATGGGACAGAACTTCAGCATCCAAGGTGATTATCAGAGACTCCAAAATTTGTGAGTAGAAAAAAATGGAGTAGTCCTGACTTTAACTCAACTAAAAACCTGTGGTATCAGCTTGGGTCTGCTGTCCTGTTGAGGAGTGGAATGCCATCCCAGAGCAGTGTGTGACTACGCTGGTGAACTTCAATCATCCAATCCACAGAGGAACATGAGTGAGGGAAAAAAAAGTGTGATTCAATGAATAAATGAATTTGCCCTCTGCCAAACAGTCGTGTGGATCTTTGCTCACGGGCAAACAGAAACAAAAACAAGCAAACAAATGGGCAAGAAAGAATCTCTCTCGCTTTGGCACAGCTCACATGTAAAGAGAATTACTTTGAACTTGTTTTAAATATGAACTAATTCCCAGTTTAATTTTATTATATTTAGGGATGACCGAGTACACCACTATCTGTATCTGTATCAATTTACCCATCTAAATTATCTGCATCGTATCTGTACTGAGTGGGCGGGGTATAAACCGGAAGTGAGTATGGTTTAACCGGAAATGGGTGGGGCTTAAATCTGTACATTATTTTAAATCTGAAATTGCTACATGTGTACTGCGTCGGTGTGTCAGTGATCCGTAAGACTTTATTATTTAATTACTTTTTAGTGATCTGTGTGAAGTTGGTGATTCATGCAAACATCCAGTGATGGCAAACAGGGAAATAATCTGTCAGCCTTGTTCACTGTATTTTTCTCAAAAGCACCGCGTTCAGTACTACAAGCAAAGTTTTCCAACTGACTTTATATCACCAGCAAAATTGGAAGCAAGCAGACGGAAAAAAAAAAAAAAACACCATCAGTGACCAACGCAACACGAGCCATTTACAGCTCGTAAAGTACATAACGAAACAAGTTTACCATGTAACTTTAGATACAAGCTGAGGGAAACCTAAAAAATACATCCGGAGTGGAGGCAGTACCAACACAACACGAGCCGTTTTCAACTCTGTCTTGTCAAATGCATCGCGTACGTAACGAAACAAGTCTACCAACTAACTTTAAATATCATACAAACGTGAGCTGGTGTCTGTGTGTGTGAAAGAGGCGTGGCTCCATCGGGAGGGGCTGTCGCTGTATCTGACTGGTCAATCATAGAGCGTGAAGAGTGAATACATAAATAGTTACCCAATGAGGATTTTCCTTCATCACGATTACGGATAATGACGAGCTGTTCTCGTTTCATGCTTGCTCGTACTCTGCAAAAATGCATTATCCGTAACGGATACTCGTCTAAAATGAGTATCCGACTCATGCCTAATTCTATTCTTAAACATTGTTCTATATCATCACTTTAAAGACAATTATAGACAAAATAAAAAATTAAAAGCTGAACTGCTCCAGATGTCACATCTGAATTATTTTTTCTCTCATGTGTTCTGTGGCAGTGAGTCATCGCAAGGCAATAACATGACTTCTTTGTTTTTAATGTGATTTACTGTATATTCAAAGTCATTACGCCTACAGTTCAACAAATGCATTAATTCACAATGTTTATTTAAAGGTTTTTTAAGATTCCATGACGATATCTAATCACAGATGTCCATAAACTATTGTATTATTGGACACATACAGAAAAAAACAGAACCGTGAATTACAACAGTCCCACTCACTGTGTATACTCAAAAACCCATCATTAATGTTTAGGGGTTTTTTTTTTTAAATAAAAATCAATGTTTAATTATGAAAGATAGGCTGACACAACTGAGCCCACCAGTCACTGGAAAGCGGACATGATGGCATCGGAAATGGTCTCATGGCACTGCTTCTTATCCTGCCATGAAAAAAGACCGCCAGCTCAGCTGGATGCTTCAGTACCTACTTGTTGACTCATGCTGATGACTTTCATGATGAGAATTCAAGAGACACAAAGAGAAGCAGAATTACGCTGTAACGCAAAGAAAGTGAGAGGGAGGGGGAACAGAGAAAGAAGGCGCTGGTGATGGGGAGGATCAGATGACCACTCGGTCATGTATGTCCCCCGGGAGTGGGTGGACCAGCAGGATCAGCAGATCCCACACCTGCAATAGTGCAAACTACTGCTCAGGACCGATGACTCAATCAGTCCGCCTAAGAACTCCACCATATTGACAAAACTAGTGGGACACTTATTGGAGCAAAGAGCGAGATAGGCAAGGAGGGCATTGCTGAATGTGTGTCGTGTATTCTGTAACAGCATACACACACATACTGAGTGTGCCGAAAGTTAAATGTCCATCTGTGTGTGAGTAAGGATGGACACTATGCTGTGAGTATACATGTGTTTTTGTAGAGTTCACAAGCAGAACTAAGTGCTGCTGTGTCAGTTATGTGTTCATTTCCTCAGTAAGAACCACTGATGTGGTCATCGCAAGCCCAGCATCACTATACTGATGCAAACCAGGAAAAACATTGGATGCCTTGCCAGCCGCTTCATGCCAACTCAGGCCAGCGTGAATGAGGACATTAGTTCAATCAAAAGTTCAGCGTAAGAGGAGACAGCGGTTTTCCAGGCAGTGACACAGTTCAGTACAGCAAGCAGATTCCTGCACTTGGACTGAGACACTGGGGCCAACAGGGCAGTTATACTTGGAGGACTAGCAAATACAGTTTACAAACTCACTGATCCAAATTTGCCCACATCTTCATGACAAATCAAATGTTTTCCGACTTCTGAAAGATACATGTACATGATTGATTAACCTAACACTCACAGAGCTTTGAATTGGCACAAGTAGTCTAAAGTAGTCAAAATCCTCAAACTAACATAATTGTCCTGAACAGTTTCTCACAGTAACCCTGATTTTACCATAGTAACCAAACACAACAGAGGGCAGTGCACGGTATTATAATGCGAGGTCATTCTAATATTTTGGTTACTTCATTTAGCTCCATTAGCAGGGTGAAAAAACACTCGCAGTATAATGCAGAGCATTTTACACCACTACAAAGTACAATCACAGGAATCAGTGTTAATGTTGAATTACCTCATGATAAAAGGCAGATTTATATTGGCTTTCATTATTAAATTGTACAGGTTTACCTTACGACTAGTGATTGTACATTATAGAAGAAACTAAGGCTGTCTTTGACTCAGGATTTTCACAGTCGAATCTGATTCGTTAGATTTTGTCCATAGTCTCTTAATCATTGAATTTTTTGTTCTCTTTTTTTTAGAGCACAGGTAATGGAGATCCCTACAAATAAACACATTTCATTTGCTTTTTCCACCTCAAAGTTGTTTATGTGTTAGAGAGTGTCTGATGCTGCAGGCATCTGAGGTCGCACCGACCTGGGTGTATTATATAAAACAAACAAAAAAGAACAACTTGTA
This sequence comes from Dunckerocampus dactyliophorus, assembly GCF_027744805.1. NCBI lineage: Eukaryota > Metazoa > Chordata > Actinopteri > Syngnathiformes > Syngnathidae > Dunckerocampus > Dunckerocampus dactyliophorus. The sequence goes on along the minus strand of NC_072819.1, from coordinate 35,407,359 downwards.
AAACGTTTGTCATATGAAAAAGTACATTGGCTAACATTAGTTGGGTATTTGAGTTAACCCACCGTATTAGCACTAGTATAATTTGTTTCCTGCCTCAGTGTTGGCATAACACAGACATCATTTATTGTTTTACTTACCTGATTCTGACTGGTTAGAGGAGGTCTGGCATAGCGCATGAAAGACGGGGCGCTCGTTATTTCTACACCATGAATCCGGAGGTGTTTAATCAGGTTGGTTGTGCACCCTACTTTGCACAATATACCGTCAATTGAGGTGGTGTATAAGCCGCACCCACTAAATTTAGAGGAAAAAACAGATTTGTACATATATAAGCCACAACGGTGTATAAGCCGCAGGTGTCCACGTCATAAAATGGGATATTTAGTGCACAGAAATACGTTACACATACAGTGTAAGTATTTTTTAAAGTTTTCATAAAATAAATGCTTTTTTTCCAAACAGTAGCGCAACAAGGTTATTTAAACAGTGCAGAAGAGTACATGGCTTGTTAAACAGTGCCAAATAGTGCATGTAACATAGATAACAGTAGCCTACCAGAAAAGTAATTCATCACCGTCTTCTTGGGGAATAAAACCACAAAAGTCTTCCTCTTTTTCTCAGAATTGAACAGCGTCATAATTCCTTCATCACACACATCATCTGTCTCTCTCTTTCGGTGTGCTCTCCGCGTCCTCCTGGCAGTAGTTCCAGCCTTTCGAAACCTGTTGAAGATAGTGTTTTTTCTGCTCGACGCTGTAAGGATCTGTGCAAGACTTGTGCAAAAGTTGCGGTCTCTGACCGCCAAATCCATCGCCTTTAACTTGAAAGCAGCATCATATCCATTTCTTTGCGTGTTTTCTATGATGGAAGAACGAGATCACGTGTGAATACCAGGTTGTCACTGCGTATGTGCACAATGTGACTACATTCCAGTACAGTAGTTCGCGACTCGCCAAAAACAAAAAGAAGAAGAACGCTACACCGCGTCTACATTCCGGTACAGTAGGTGGCGGTATGCACCTAAACGTTGGTTGCGACTCATCATAAACAAAAAGAAGAAAAGAAGACGGCGTCGACATCCAGGTGTCTATTTTTTGGCAGTCAGTGTTAGATGGATCAATAGCAACTTTATTAATCTCCAAAGGAACAACACTGCATTTTATGTTTTGTTTTATATGGTTTATTGTACCTGTATTTCTATTTATCGATGTATAGTATACATGAGCGATTATGACATGTACACTTGTGGCGCTACGTACATTGCACAAGTTTTACATAGGGTCACTCGGGGAATTGCTGGATATTACATTTCTGCTGGACTTATCGCTCTGGACTTCATGACAACCACGGCACAGTGGCACCTTTGAGTCATCATAGTGCGTGGATCCTCCAATAGATGCAGGTATCTGTCAACAAGTGATCGCTGCATAAATTTCAATAAGTCCCCTCTTTTTTGTTGTTTTCATTCAACAGGCTTTGCGATCTTGTCAGTATATTTAAGGTGTTTATTGAATAATCCATATCCAACAATGGTTTACATTTGATTTTAGTATATATTTGTTGTTGCTCACTGTAAACTGCAGTGTGTGCATGCATACCCGGCTCCACTCAAATAGACCGACAGGGTTAGCAAATGCCGAAAATGGTGGCTTCTCTGCATTTTGTGGTTGCTTCCTGAATTTTTTTTGCCCCTATGATGGACTATCTTAGTAATTGTGTTTTCCAAATACATATTTAAACAATTAGTACTAGTTCTAAAGACCACATATTAGCCGCACCGCTGTATGAGCCGCAGGTTTCAAAGGTTGAGAAAATCGGAAATTACTGGAATTGTGTTGCAAGCGTTGCGCTGAGCCAGTCGGTCTTTTTTTTTTTTTTTTTTTTAATGAGACAGATTGAGACAGCTCTCCAGAAAGTCACACTGCATTACGGCCAGTGTAGCACATCTCCTGGAATACATAACCTTACAATTCGCTTTCCAACAACCCATCCATAGATTTACACATTTACTAGCCTTTCTCACCTGAATACTCATAATTCATATATTCTGCTGTTGGTCATGTTGCGGCTGACAATAATCCAACTAATTAGTTGGTGACAAAAATACTGAATGCATACTGTATATACGTCGTGGCTCCATACTGTATTTGTAACAGGTGCAGATCAAATGAGTGCAGTTGTGGTGCGTGTGATGGCAATGTCAGGCAAAGCAGATCTGCTGTTCCTCCCTCTCTTTATGCTTCTTTCTTTCACCTTCTACCCCCATTTTCATTTATTCACACTCCCTTCATCCTCTAATTAGCAATGGCATCGGTGCATGTGCTGTATTTTCCACTCTATGTGTTTGTTCCTGTTACCCCCTAACAGCTGGCTAGGGCTTGTAACTGTAACCAGGTCATGGGAGTCATCTGCTGATGTCATCATGGAGAAAAGTGTTGTTACAATAGTGTTTTGTGTTAACAACAGCAAATGTTAGCACCGTAAATGATGATGATGTCTGTTATCACCACGGCTGTGGTGCACACCTGCATATCCATATAATAGATACCTGCTTTTTGAGGGGGCTAACTTCCAGGACTACCAGTGGATGGCAAAATGACACACGTCTCTTACGATATTATATTATCCTGTGTTCACCTCATTGCAAGTTTTGAGGCTACATTGACTGTTGAAGTTAGTGCCTCCATAGCAGTAAAACACTTTCGCATCCCACAGCACACAACTATGGTGCGTTCAAGGACCACTGAACAAAGTGCAAACGCTCAACACTAGAGGAAAAACATTATCAGTGAAGCATAAAGACATAAACATTTAACAGTGGTACATTTATGCTGTATATTTTATCTGTATTATCACATATTTATTTGTCTTCTTGATTACTGACTTATGGTGGATTAGCTGTGTTTTCTGCAGAAAATGGCCTATTTTCAGAGAAAAAAAATGTAAAAAAAAAAAAAATTGCTCCGTTTACCATTTAAAAACCCTTTTTTTTAACCAAATATCCACTATTTGCAGGGCCGTGACTGCTGAACCGCAAATGTGCGGGGATCTACTGTATACAGATGCACGGTATATGATGTGCATGAGCGTTTACAGTACACACTGGAAAGAAGAGAGAAAGACTGGGAAAGACTTTTAATTTGTTCACATTATTATTGTATATGGGCCGCACCGTGGCAGAGTCATTGATCCAGGGTGTACCCTGCCTCTCGCCCAAAGTCAGCTGGGACAAGCTCCAGCATACCCCCGTGACCCTAATGAGGATAAGCGGCATAAAAAATGGATGGATGGATTATTGTATACGTTGTCTAGTGTACCACAGTGGAAAACGCTAATTGGGATGTAATAGAATATAAAAACTTTCAGCTGTACCATATTTTGATGGACTATTAGGGTTCAGTGTGTATTTGCATACATTTGACTTTGTCCATTTGCAGCATAGCCGTGCGCATGTGTGTGTGTGTGTGCTGCAGCATGTGGTGATATTAATAAGTGCACCCGCTGTATGATAGAAATTCCTACAAGGTGCAGATAAATGCACTGGGCCTTGCACCTCATGGCTCTTTCTTTCTGCTGTCCTCCTACACATCCTTTTCCTTTCATGTGTAAAGCAGATAGAGTCAATTGACATGCTAATGAGACAAGAGCTGCTTCAGAGCAGTCCTGGAGTCACTTTGCTGCTCACGCACACAAACACATATACAAAGACTTTACCGTCAATATGCATGCACACTAGCGTCCACCCAAACCCAGCAACGTACCAAAAAGCACAGCTATATCATTTCATATCACATCACACTTCAAACTATTCATTATTTCAATTAAATAAGACACAATTGGCTATAGGCGTAGTGGTCCATAGACAGTAAAGCGTTCACTTGATTGATTGCCTGTTAAATTACTACACACTTCTGTCCTTTCTGTAACTTCACAAAACCAATCAATGTAATATGTGACATCCTAATATGACATTGCAGAGTTAAAGATGTGCTGAAGTCATATATTTGTAGACGCATACCTCCCCGTATCGTGTACTGACAGTGAACAAAATGGCTTTAGTGAGAAGTATTTAGTATTTAAAACAATTTACATTTGGCTAATGATAATACAATTACATCTAAGGAGCCTATTTACCCAAATAAATGAACAACTAATCAAAGTTGGTTCACTTCAGTCTCACAATGAAAATGTGTGGCACATAGAATACAAATGCAACATCGATCATAATCCAGGAGTCAATCTTTGTATTAGAAAATATTAGAAAAAAAAATTATCACATCAGTGCCCTCCCCTCCCGAAGAGTGACCAACAGGCACGCATTTTGTCCACTAGACACGCCCGTACGCATTGCTGCTCTCCAGGCACGCAAGCCCCAGCCAGGAGCCCAGTCCCCAAAGCCTGGCCAGAGGTACGAGAGTACACAAACCAGTTTGCCTCGTAGTGCAAGCAACAAGCGAGCAGCGATTGAGAGACATGGAGTGATAGAGCGCAGCAATTTGCCTGCAGTAAATATTGCGCATTAACATAGCTCAAAATCTGCCTTTGCTACCTCAAAATTAAGGCACAAATGTAACTCCATAGATGTTCCATTTTTCCATTGCATTTTCCTCCGCTTATCCGGGTCCGAGTCGCGGGGGCAGCAGTCTCAGTCGGGAAGCCCAGACTTCCCGGCCCTCGACCACCTCCTCCAGCTCCACCGGGAGGACAACAAGGCGTTCCCAGGCCAGCTGTGAGACATAATCCCTCCAGCGTGTCATAAGTCTTCCCCGAGGGCTTCTCCCGGCTGGGCATGCCCGAAACACCTCACCAGGGAGGCGTCCGGGAGGCATCCGGACTAGATGCCCGAGCCACCTCAGCTGGCTCCTCTCGATGTGAAGGAGCAGCGGCTCTACTCTGAGCTCCTCCCGGATAACCGAGCTCCTCACCCTATCTCTTAGGGTGAGTCCCGCTACCCTACGAAGAAAACTCATTTCAGCCGCTTGTATCTACGATCTCGTTCTTTCGGTCATGACCCAAAGCTCATGACCATAGGTGAGGGTGGGAACATAGATCGAACGGTAAATTGAGAGCTTTGCCTTCTGGCTGAGCCCTCTCTTCACCACGACGGTCCGGTACAGCGACCGCATTACTGCAGACGCTGCGCCGATCCGCCTATCGACCTCACGCTCCAAGCTTCCCTCACTCGTGAACAAGACCCCGAGAAACTTGAACTCCTCCACCTGGGGCAGGACCTCATTCCCAACCCGGAGGGAGCAATCCACCCTTTTCCGACTGAGAACCATGGCCTCAGATTTGGAGGTGCTGAGTCTCATCCCAGAAGCTTCACACTCAGATGCAAACCGTCCCAGTAAACGCTGCAGGTCACAGCCCGATGAGGCCATCAGGACCACATCATCTGCAGATAGCAGAGATGAGATCCTAGTGGCCCCGAACTGGACTCCCTCGACACCTTGGCTGCGCCTAGAAATTCTGTCCATGAAAATTATAAACAGAATCGGTGACAAAGGGCAGCCTTGGCGGAGGCCAACGTTCACCGGAAACAGGCTTGACTTACTACTGGCAATGCGAACCAGGCTCCTGCTCTGGTTGTACAAGGACTGAATGGCAAGTGCAAGCGCGCCACCAATCCCATACTCCCAGAGCACTCCCCACGGGACACCGCGAGGGACACAGTCGAATGCCTTTTCCAGGTCCACAAAGTACATGTAGACCGGTTGGGCAAACTCCCAAGTACCCTCCAGTACCCTTGCAAGGGTGTAGAGCTGGTCCAGTGTTCCGCGACCAGGACGAAAACCACATTGCACCTCCTGTAGCCGAGGTTCGATTAACGGTCGTACCCTTCTCTCCAGCACCCTGGAATAGACTTTCCCAGGGAGGCTGAGGAGTGTGATCCCCCTATAGTTGGAACACACCCTCTGGTCACCCTTCTTGAAAAGGGGGACCACCACCTCAGTCTGCCAATCCAGAGGTACTGTTCTCGACTTCCATGCAATGTTGAAGAGACGTGTCAGCCAAGACAGTCCCGCAACATCCAGAGCCTTGAGGAATTCAGGGCGAAAGTCGTCCACCCCCGGAGCTTTGCCATTGGGGAGCATTTTGACTACCCGAGATACCTCAGACACGGTGATGGAACTGTCCGCGTTCATGTCCTCAGTCTCTGCTTCCTCTATGGAAGGTATGTCAGTGGGATTGAGAAGGGCCTCAAAGTATTCCTTCCACCGCCCAACTATATCCTCAGTTGAGGTCAGCAGGCCCCCTTCCCCACTGTAAACAGTGTGGACCGGCCACTGCTTCCCCTTTCTGAGGCGCCAGACGGTTTGCCAGAACCTCTTCGAGGCCGACCGAAAGTCGTGTTCCATGGCCTCACCGAACTCCTCCCACACCCGAGTTTTTGCCTCGACCACCGCCGAAGCCGCGTGCCACTTGGCCTGCCGGTACCTGTCAGCTGCTTCAGGAGTCCCACAAGCCATCCATGCTCGATAGGACTCCTTCTTTAGCTTGACGGCAGCCCTGACCTCTGGTGTCTACCATTGGGTTCGGGGCTTGCCGCCACGACTGGCACCGACCACCTTGCGGCCGCAGCTCCGATCAGCTGCCTCAGCAATGGAAGCACTGAATAGAGCCCATTCGGACTCGATATCCTCGTCCTCCCCCGGGATGCAAGAGAAGCTCTGCCGGAGGTGAGAGCTGAAGACTCGACAAACAGGAGACTCTGCCAAACGTTCGCAGCACACCCTCACTAAACGTTTGGGTCTCCCGGGTCTGTCCGGCATCCTCCTCCGCCATCTAATCCAACTCATCACCAGGTGGTGATTAGTTGACAGCTCAGCCCCTCTCTTTAGCCGTGGGTTCAAAAACATGCGGAAGCAGGTCTGATGATACGACTACAAAGTCGATCATAGACCTGAGGCCTAGGGTGTCCCGGTGCCATTTGCACTTATGGACATCCTTATGTTGGAACATGGTGTTTGTGATGGACAAATTGTGGTTTGCACAGAAGTCCAACAACATCACACCGCACGTTTTCAGATCGGGGAGGCCATTCCTCCGATTCACGCCCCTCCAGGTCACACTGTCATTGACCACATGGGCGTTGAAGTCTCCCAGTAAAACGACAGAGTCACCAGATGGGGTGCTCTCCAGCACCCCTCTGATGGACTCCAGGAAGGCTGGGTACTCTGAACTGCCGTTTGGCGCGTACGCACAAACGACAGTCAGGACCCTTTTCCAACCCGAAGGCGTAGGGAAATGACCCTCTCGTTCACCGGGGATGACTCCAACACAGAGGCACCGAGCCGGGGGGCTATTAATAAGCCCACACCAGCTCACCGCCTCTCCCCTGCAGCAACTCCAGAGTAGAACAAGGTCCAGCCCCTCTCAAGGAGTTTGGATCCAGAACCCAAACTGTGAGTCGAGGTGAGTCCGACTATATCTAGTCGGAATGTCTCAACCTCTCTCACAAGTTCAGGCTCCTTCCCCGCCAGAGAAGTGACGTTCCATGTCCCAAGAACCAGATTTGGCCGCCGAAGACCAGGTCGCCTAGGTGCCCGCCCTCGACCGCCACCCAAAACGCAATGCACCGGACCCTTATGCTTGCCCCGCAGGTGGTGGGTCTACGGGGGGGGAGATCCCGTGTGGCTTCTTCGGGCTGAGCCCGGCCGTGTCCCACAGGTGAAAGCCCGACCACCAGACGCTCGCCTGCGAGCCCCTCCTCGAGGCCTGGCTCCAGGGTGAGGCCCCGGTATCCCACTTCCGGGCGAGGTGCGGTCTCTCCTCGTGTGTTTGTTCATATGGGTCTTCTGAATCACTCTTGGTCTGGCCAAGGACCCAGGACCTGTTTGCCTTATAGCCCCAGACAACATAGCTCCTAGGATCACTCGGGCACACAAACCCCTCCACCACGGTAAGGTGATGATTCACGGAGGGGAACTCCATAGATGTGCACCTCCAAAAAAATCTTGGCGCTTCGGCAACGCATCTTGTTAGGGCTGACTGTTGTAACCCATTGACCAGCCTCTCTCTGCTCAACCACCATCGCTTGCCCAGGACAAGTCAACAAGCCAAATAGAGGTGGTGTGGTGGTGGTGGGGCCAAAGATCCACTAAAGTAGGGACTCAGGGGCCATCTGCGGCCCGTGGCTCATTTGCCATTGCATCACTGCAGAAACAAAATAAAATTTCAAATACAGCAAAAAGCACAATGAAAAAAAGCTGAAATGTTGACACCAACAATCAATAACAACACAAAGCTTTGTATTTAAAGACAAAGCTTTAAATATGTATCACTTTTAATTTTACCATAGAAACATTTAAACTCAAATAAATACATTTCCATATATATTTTATATATATATATATATATATATATATATATATATATATACACTAGGTCCCCAACTTACGAACACCCGACTAGCGAACATTCGCGGATACGAACACAAACCGACTGGTCTACATTTTATTTTATTTTGCCTTGTAGTCAGTCACTCAATCAGTATTTATACTGCTACTGTACATGCTTGACCAGTAGAGGGCACTGTGACACTGCTAATGCAGCCTTAGAGCTAATGAGACCAACAGAGGAAGAGTTAGACGCTGGGGAGATACAGTGTAAAGCTAAATGGAAAGCTAAATTGTACAACCCGGACAGAGCGTGTGATTAAAGTTTATGAAGAGTTAATAGGCCTGCTTAATTCTACACCACCCATAGAACACTACCTCTTTTAGAAGAGTCTAACGACGACGACTTGTCCTTTTTTTCAATATCTCCTCCTACAACTTCTCCACAACGACGTATGCTCGACCCCTCCTCTTCAAAGGTAAATAACATTTATCATTACGTATTATTATATCACTTTTATTATTGTTTTTTTCATTAATTATCCTCGTTTAATATTACTACTGCATCCAAACTCATATTTACATACATACGCATATACTGTATATGTATACACGTACATGTAGTACCTATATCATTGGTAATATTACCTTTTCCCCTACTTAAGAACAATTCGACATAAGAACGGTCGTTTGGAACCAATTGTGTTCGTAAGTTGGGGACCTAGTGTATATAATTTTCTCGCCACTTTCCGATCATTAAGCAAATGTAAATGTTAATGTTGTCAATGACAACACAACTGAACACAAAATGCAGTTGAAACATTTTATTATTAAAGGAGAACAAAATCTAAACCTACATGGCCCTGAGTGAAAAAGTTATTTCTCCATAAACTTGGTTGAGACATTCTTAGCAGCAATCAAGCAATCAATCAACTGCAATCAAGCATTTGCGATAACTTGCAATTAGTTTTTTACAGCGCTGTGGAGAAATTTTGGCCCACTCATCTTTGCAGAATTGTTGTAATCCAGCCACATTGGAGGGCTTTCAAGCATGAACCACCTTTATAAGGTCATGCCAAAGCATCTCAATAGGATTCAGGTCAGGACTTTCAATATGCCACTCCAAAGTCTTCATTTTGCTTTTCTTCAGCCATTTGGACTTGGATTTTGGATCATTGTCCTGCAGGTTTGGTTGATGCTCCCCCTTCTCGCTTTTGCATATTGTAACTCTACTTAAAACCTCATTGAGATCCAAATGTGAAAAATGCAAATTCTGGCAATTTTTCAAATGGTCTTAAGATTTTGATCAGGAGTGTATATACTGTATATATACATACATACTGTATATCCTGATTGGGGGGGGATCTTGCACAGGTTCACGGCAGAGACCAGGGATCTCGGCCTCAGAATGATTGGTGACCATTGCACTAGACTATGAGCACACATTATTTTATTGTGCCGTGCAGTGTGACTTTTTCCCAACAAATAGTTTCTCATTTAGCTTAAGAATCTCTTCATACCTTGAGACATTACTCTTGAAAAGCTAAAGTTCTTGATGGCCGGATGCACTGAGCAGCACTTGAGGCCAGATTAACAGGTGACATTTACGATGGGGTGAGTGTGAGAGTGTGTGTGCAGTGAGAGTGGCAAGGCTGGGGGACTGAGTGATTTAGGGCTGCATATCAGCACGACAGGAGTCAACTACTCCCACTACTCCCCACCCTAAAGGGCAAGCTTTATAGCCACATCCTGATATATGCCCTGGTGTATAGCTACTTTTATTTAGGAGCCCCTTGTTGAATTCAGTATTTTCTGTGCCGCTTAGTTCCATTTGGTTTATCAGGTACAGTATTAATCCTCAATACGACCAATATATAATGTAACAATATGGACCATTGCTGCATGCACAACAACTTTATGTGCAGTTTTCTATACGGTGCATTTTCCATACTGCAGTTACCGTAATTTCCGATGTATAAGCCACTATTTTTTCTTAAACTTTGAACTCTGCGGCTTATACAGCGCTGTGGCAAATTTATGACTATGTTCTAATCTCATAACAGCTCCTATAGTTCAAAAGTATGACTAATTGTTTAAATCCTATGCCGCTTGCCAGTCAGTAAGAACGACAGGAGCCAATCACGAGCTACAAGTGAACTCATGACGAGCTTGTCAACCCATTGGAAATTGCAGGAGGTCGTTACTCAATACAAGTGTCAGGCTCACGGTGTCATCTTTCAAAGAACGCTAAAATCATAACACCGTAACTTAACACTCAAAATGTATACCTCAGAAATATGCAAGACATGTACCAATACGAGTTTAAAATAAAAAACAGGGTGCCCTGAAAAAGTTTTTTGAAAACGGCTTCCAGAGTGAGAACATCTGAAAACATGGGCTCGTCATTTCATATCGACGAGCAATCCGCTGCTTTATAAAAGCAATGATATCACTGACCTGTCGCCGTCAGGTGACCTGAAGTGAGCTTTGATGACAAGCCAACATAATATCTGAATATTTCGAGTGTCATGACTCACCGCAGTCGACATTCTCCTGGTATTTTCTTGTCTTATACTCCCAATGTGAGTCACGGAAGTAATTCCACTTTGTCGCAAGTCTAGACGTATGTGAAAGCGGAAGACGACAGACTTATGCACGTGCTTTTTGTCTCCTTCTATAGTATGGTGTCACGTGGTTCCGTCTGCGTGTCTGTTCACAGCGCCACACGTAGGTGTGCCTTGTGTATTAAATCATTTTCACCCCAGTCATGCGTTCCCGTCTGGATGCAACTATTTACTAATCCAGCACAGTGTGGAAGTGAATTATTTTCATTTGTCTTTGTATTTGTATTTGTTCTGGGTGACCTGAAACGGTATTTTTTTTTAAATGGCTCACAGAGTGGAAATATCTGAAAACGCAGGCTTGTCGTTTCCGTTTAGTGTACTGCTTACACGAAAATGATGACGTCACCGACCCACCGCCACCTCGTCGTCGTCATGTGACCAGAAGTGAGCTGTGACGACAAGCCAACATAATATGTGAACATTTCAACGGACATGACTCACCCCAGTTAACATTTTCCTGATATTTTGTCATCTTATACTCCATAATGACTCGCAAAAGTAATTCGAATTATTTAATTATCTAATTAATTCTACTTCTCAGAAGTCTAGATGAGATTTGGAAAACGGAAGATGACGACCTTATGCGCATGCGTTCTTTTTTCTTCTATGGTTTGATGTGTCACGTGGTTCCGTCTGCGTATCTGTTCACAGCCCCACACGTACGTACTGTAGGTGTGCCTTGTGTATTACATAGTTTTCACTCAGTGATCCGTTCCCGTCTGGATGCAGCTATTTACTAATCTGACACAGTGTGGTCGCAATTTTTTTTCAACCTGCCCCCCAAAAAATTTCAGGAACGTTCCTGTATGGACAGGGCCTAAAGTAGGGAGCACTTTCAACATAAAGTTACTTTAAATTGCTCATGCACGCTGCAGTTTAATGTTTAGACATTCCTTTCATACTGTATAAAATGTCACTTCTTATTGTCAAATTTTAACATGCCACCACCGACAATGTCTTAGAAAAATAAAATACGGTATACAACCAAAATAAAATATACACAACAATTTTAGTCCTATCTCTGACCTCAAAACCCATGTTGAATGCCAGTTTTATAATCTCTGGCTGTTACGGTGCTCTTCTAGGTTTCATGAAACTGATGTGAATCTCAGATTGCCAACAATATGAAGCTTTGGGAATATTATCCACTAAAGGATAATGCAGAGAGCACCTCACCAAGACCAATCCTTCTATACTTTGTTAGCTTCATAATCTACTGGGTCCATGCATGCAATGCTTGGTACGGTGGTTGTACTGTATTTCCAACTGATGTATTATCAGTAATAACAACAGCAGATGACAACTGCTATAATGTAGGCTGCACCAGATGGCCTTGTCAAACATAGCATAACACATAATACAAATAAAGGTGTAAATGGTTGCTTGGCCAAACAAAAGGAAACAACCGCAAGTGGTTCCAAACATGTATCAATGCCATTCATACTTTAGTTACTCATTGTTCAGGTTTGCAACAATGCATGCGATTGTCATTTAAGGAATTTCTCAAATAGTGTGTGACACTGGCATGTCATTTCTCTGCATGTATCATTTCCTTAAGCTGAGTAAGCATAGCATTGGCCTGGGAAGACTTTTTCTTCCATTTTCTTCACTCCTGGGCACTGTGAGAACTCGGGACCATTCCAAGCCATACAAACTGGAGACTGTGAGTGTGACTGTAAGCAGCCATGAGTATGTGTGTGCGTGTGTGTGTGTGTGTATGAATGCATGTAAGAATGTTTAGAGGCCTCCCAAAGGTGTGGAGGCCAATGTTTAGACAGTATCAGGTGTACAGGCTTTAATCTCCCCCTCTTCAACTCTCTCTCCAAGTTCATATGGAAACAGAGCAGACACGGGGAAAAAGAAAGCAAAAATACATTTCAGAAACGTAGAAGACAACCTGTTTCCAAAGCTCAGCCCTTTACATAAACAATCTGCCCCAGGTATCGGTGTCTCTAATCTGACTAATGCATGCTACTGTAAACAATAACAGTCTGCACAGTAGACTCAGGAAACGTCAAGTGTTGAGCAGTAGAGCACGGAGTGATGCCTAGCGGGCCAGTGCTCTTGGGAAGGTGGGGGTTGGAAATATCAAACAGCCAGCCTTTCCCTCCAGGTTACCTTTGACCTGGACCCTTCAGGGGTCAGGAGTCTTAGTAGATACTTAAACCTTCCTACAGGATTTTGACCTGTCCTTCCTTCTTGGCCTGTCATTCCCCAGCCCGGTCTAACCTTCCCCATCCCCCTATGAAACCCACCAATAATCCTCAGACAATCAATAGTAACTGTTCTCTCAATAATTCATAACATTAACATACACTCAATGGCCCAGCGGATGGATGGTCAAGACATAGGAGGGCCATCATTCCAGTATTGATCCCCCCTTAGAGGAGTCGATAGGCAGGGAGGTGATGGAGTTACAGCCTCCTGGAAGTAGAGTCACGGCAGAGCCATGGCCTCAGATAAACAGCCAGCAAACACACACACACACAATCCTCACATGTCCACAGACATATAGACAGACACCTACACAAGCTTTTAGATGTCAACATGTGTCCTTTGTACATGGAATGCTGTGCCACTGGCTGAGATAAGAGGAAACCCTTTTAATTAGCCCCTGGAGCATGAACCTGCTCTTCTATCACCACTCAGTCTCTGCAATTGCATTTAGCCGACATCCCTCCACATCTCCATTCAACCCCCCCATCCCATTGCAAGTGTCTCTGCCGCCCCATAGGGCCTTGTGTCTTCTTAGATTTCTTATCACTTCCTTCTTTTGATTTTATGTCCCTGGTGCTCCATACCTCTCCAGCTTTCATAAACTGCATTCCCGCATTCTTGACAGTTTTCCCCCTCTGCTCTTCTCAGAGAAGCAGCCGGCAGCAAATTCTCAAATCAGTTAGGCTCAGACGGGGCAAAGCAATGTAACTGGGAGTATTAATAATACATGAAAAAAACACCAAATATACCTGAGTGGGATGATCACAATTTTTTCATTGATTGACAACTAAATATATGAATACGTATTAACCTGTCGATTGTATCGATTAATCACTGAGCTTTCAGAAAATGATGAAAATTGTCTTTACTTGTGAAAAATGTTACAATGGGCTGCAGTAGTTCCATCTGAAAGGACCGGAGGGTTGGAGGTTAGTCGCACTGCGAAAGAAAAATATAGGCACTGGGACTGTTTGATGTAGAGAGTCTGTTTCTAGAGGACTGCTGATGTGCCCTTGAGCAAGGCATGCTGATGTTGTTAATATGACTAAATTATAAAATAATAATACATTATATTTGTAATACACTATAATAAACTAAAACAACATAAAAAAATATATACAGGTAGTTAATAATGAAGGAAGTAGATCCTCAAGAGCAGTACAAACTGACTGAACGCATCAATTGCTGTACGCTTGTCTTTTTTAAAAGTGTCCACAGACAGTGGTGGTTGTGGAGGAGTTTGTATTCGATACATGTGACAAAAATAAGAATGTCCCTAGAATAAAACATGAAATCAGTAAGTGAGCAATGGCTTTTTTGGTCACCAGTGGCAAAGCTTACAATGTATGGACTGAAAAGATTTAGAAAAAACAACAACCTTACCCTAACGTTAATCAAACAGTCCAGAATATTTGTATTTATATGTAAATATGTATATATTTATAACTATCAATAACTTCTGCATGATTTCATCACAATACTTTATCATGATGCTACGTGTTTAGCCACAACAATAACAGTGGGGTGGCCGCGGGTCTGGAACCAATCTGAAGCAATATTGAGCAAGAGGCGGGATACATCCTGCACGGGTCACTAATAAATGACAGGGCTGACACGTAATGAGCTACAGACAATCATTTACACCAATGTCACCAATTAACTCAACCTGCTGGGGTGTTTTATCAGCCGGATTCTGGTGAACCCACTGGAAAACAACATACTTAAAAAAAAAACGCCAATGTTTAAGTACAGATTGGTTAGAATTATGTCAGTTGAAACTTCTGTTCCCTTCTACCTATAAAAGACTCATTTTGCACTTTGCTAGCATCCTATCCTCACCTTTCCAGAAGCCCCACAATGGCCCCATACACAGCACACTGAAATATAGACTGACGTAATGGCCCACTAAATTAACTCCTTGTAAGCGTGGTTTAGGAATGGCTGTAATTAGCATATAATAGGTGTAGGAGAGAAGTTAAAGGGCCAGGCCTGCCCTGGGGGCCTTGAGGCTGGAGCTGTAGCCCTCTTTTTGTCTGCACTTCTAATAGCGCTGCAAAGTTCAGCCATATAAACATGTCAGCGTGATGCGTGATTAAACGACAGTAGATAATGGATCCTATACCTGTGGGCTTGCTATCACTTTACCATCAGGGCTACTTTGCGGCACTTTAGCAGTACAGGACACACATGTACGACTTTACCACATCTTTTGCTGTCCTTCCATTATCCCATGAAAAAATCCACACATTGGGCAGAGTCGCAAAAGAGAGAAGAGAACAAGCCAACTCCAATGGAAGGCATCACTCTGACTGATGTAGTTCCAATAATTGCAAGGCCCTGCTTCCTCATCCATGCGCCTTTTACTTATTTAAACTGTTTGCTTTAAACGCCACTGAAGCCAATTAGGGGAAGCATAATTCAATGGGGCAGGGAATGAAGAGAGTAGGAGTGCTGGTGCAAGGAGAAAGGAAGTGAGGAGAGGGGAGAACATGGCTTTTTCAGCAGATCCTTAATCATTTCCCTGCTCTGTTCTCTCATTTCTCTCTTTCATCCAAATAACCTGTTCATTCTTTAACAAATGGGCTCTCACCATCAACGGTGTAAAAGCCTAATGTGATGAATCCCGAGCAAATGCAGAGGACATGAATGGACTTACAAATGTACTTACACTGGTCTTTAACTTCTTATTAACTGAGAAGACAAACAGATTACTTTTGCTAGTAAACTCAGTCAACAGTCATGACCCAGTATACCAAGAGAAGAACTAGTTGAATTTTAATACATACAGTATACGTAAGTAGAAGAGCTTCTGTTGGTGCTGCAAGGTGGCTGCCGCCAGTCACGGCAATTCTCAAATATCTCAGTGGGAGCAATGCCCTGTTCACACTGTTTAGAGCAGGGTTCTCCAACTTTCATCACTATTAGAGCTACTTTGGCAAAATTAAAGGCGATGTGAGAATATGTGCATAAACTCTCTTAGCGCTTTTATGAAATTATGCCTCTTTTTTCTTGATGCACTCTGAGTGGAGGTCTGCCTCATAAATAAAGTGCTATCAAACGTTGCCCGTCATAAAAATAAAACACAACAATTATGGCTGCACGATTATGGCCAAAATGATAATCATGATTATTCTTATCAAACGATTATTCATTATGTCAGGTAAAGCAAATTTTTATTGAACTTTCTATTTTAAACAAACAGTGTGTGAACAAGGTTTTCAGCTCAAAATGAAACAGAAGATAAAATTAAATCCATCCATCCATCCGTTTTCTATAGCACTTCTCCTCTTTAGGGTCGCGGGGGTATGCTGGAGCCTATCCCAACTGACTTCAGGCGACAGACGGGGTACACCCTGGACTGGTCGCCAGCCAATCGCACATATAGACAACCATTCACACTCACATTCATACCTATGGACAATTTCGAGTCACCAATTAACCTAACATGCATGTTTTTGGAATGTGGGAGGATACCGGAGTACCCGGAGAAAACCCACGCACGCACAGGGAGAACATGCAAACTCCACACAGAAATGAGAATCGAACCCAGATCTTCCGGATCTTCAGACTGTTACTGTGTTGGCCAACGTGCTAACCACTAGACCACCGTGCATGGCCTAAAATTAAATCATAAATAATAAAATTAAATGTACCCTCGACAAAAGGCAAACTAAAAATAAATATGCCATTGCAGAGTGCAATTATAAAGTGCAAAGAACTGAAATGCAGAATAGGCACATGCTACAAGGCACAGGAACATACAACAGGCCTACTAGTCCGATTTTTGGTGAAAAATACCAGGCAAAAAACGCCTTTTGATGATGTACAGGTCGGACATAAGCATCCCAACAGTTCAGATGGCAGTAGCATGTACCTTGAATGCAAAATATCTGTTCGCCTTGTGGTGGTTGGCTGACTGTTGATTGTGAAAGTGCTTGATTTGATACGTAGCGTGGCAGCGAAAATCGTGATTAAAATCTGATTAATTGTGCAATTGATGCAATATACATCTAATTATACATGTTTTAAAAACGTTGTGTCAAACATAAATCATTGAGCTCCTTCATCACAAAGCTATATTATTTTTCATTTCATATAGTCCATAAAACTCACTTCATCAGTAGGTTTAGGCATTGAGTCTCGAGCATCGATGGGACTAACATTGCAATTCTCCCGGGATTGTTCACATTTTTTAAAAATTCCTAGTTTCAAACAACGTCTCTGGGCGATAGGGTTTTTTCTGTTGCATGTCCTAGACTTTGGAATAGCCTCCCCCTAAGCATTAGATCTGCACAAACGCTTGGAGCGTTATAAATCCTTGTTCAAGTCTTACCTTTATGAACTGGCTTTTAACACGGTTAACCTGGGCATTGTCTGTATTGATTTATTAACAGGATTATTTGTTGTGCATTGTCTTACTCTGTTTTTGTATTGTACTGTTTTATCATTGGATGTGTTTATTGTGTAGTTTTTATCTTCTATTGGCTGTTTACAGCACTTTGGGCAGTTGAACTGATGGAAATGTGCTAATTAAATACATTTGACCTTTGACCTTGACCTATAATTTTCAACAAATTCAAAACAAAACCAGGGCGTACAAAAACTAAGGTTCCACTGTATTTGTACTGTATAGCAAACAGTAACTACACCATTCCACTTTCAGTATTAAGATGCAAGCTGACTCAAATGTACAATCTGCTCAATTTCATCAGTACTCACCATCATATTCACAAAGCGGATCACTTTTAACTATGAAATGATCATTTATAGATCAAA
Organism: Dunckerocampus dactyliophorus; assembly: GCF_027744805.1. Classification (NCBI taxonomy): domain Eukaryota; kingdom Metazoa; phylum Chordata; class Actinopteri; order Syngnathiformes; family Syngnathidae; genus Dunckerocampus; species Dunckerocampus dactyliophorus. The sequence continues at coordinate 35,389,403 of NC_072819.1, read as the reverse complement.
TGGTCTGTGATAGTTTATTCATGATGCAGCTAATGGGTGTGTGTTTTGGCCCTGGCCAGGAATGGGACCCATGCCATCTGTACAAAGGACAGAAGCGTGCACCATTACACATCAACTTTGCAAACAAATATGATTTACAATGAGTGTTGAATAATGTTGAGTGTAACTGTAATTTTACTTCTGCCACTGGTTTCCCCGCGTTACCGCATTCATAGCATTCATGCATGCTTTGATTTGTTTATTTAAGCAGTCTAGAACTACTTCACCAATCCAAAACAAGTCAGGGAGCTCATAGTCTTCCTCTATTTTTAATACTTGAATAGATGCCAATGGTCAGCTAATTAAACGTGTCCACAGCACAGGACATGCTGCACATGCACAAACAGGATGATATAAGACCATCGGTTATACTTGCATACTTAAGTGCTCACACCTCGCAGTGGGACAAGGAAACTGAACTCTGACAGAAAACTAATAAAAACATGGGTAAGACAGCAAAAACAAAACCAATCTAAGTTCACTCTGCAGTTGGATGAACTTGTAATTACAATGCACTCAGGTTTTAGGTGAGGCATCCATTACATTGTTACTCATATCTACCGCGTCTCACATTTATCCATTTTTCAATGGCATTCAGATTAATAACAGTTGAAGGTGGGGGAGCAACGAGGGTTGGCACGGACCTTCACTCATTCTAACAGCCGTTTAATAAATGTGATTGCAAATGGAACTTGTCACTTGCACTGGGGAGAACTGGCCAGTCAATACCTCAGCTGGCAGGTGCCTGGGGTCACATATAAGTCAGCAAGTGATGGATATGTATCCGATAATTGATGTAGGGCAGCAGTTATTGTCATTTTGGCTTCTGCCTCTATTGCTTATAAAAAGCTGTTGGCCTTAAGTACCAGCTAGCCAATTACAGAGGAAGTGAGCTGACTGTTTGGATGTCTAAACCCTCGAGGCTCTCTGCGGAGCAAAAAAAATTAAGTACTGTATTGTTTTAGTGCCTCTCTGTGTATGTGTGTGTGTTTCTTCTAAAATCCTGAGCACTTATTTTTTCAGTGAACTTCCTCTATTTTTTGTACGGCTTTGTTTCATTGTTCCAGCAAAGTGGTTTCCTCAAAAGCATTTACAGTAATGTAGTACACTTTGGGATGATGTGTGAACTCATGCCTCTCATCAGGACAAAATGCAGCCGTTCTCCTTCTCTATTGTTATGGTTGACCTTGCAGGTTATGTCTGCGCATGTCAAAAGTAGAACGAAACAAATTGTGTTTCTTCACATTGACCTGCTGACCTGGTGTCGCACCGCTTAGTTGTATTCATGAACCAGGAAGTTTCACCACTTCCTGCGTCCAGGTTCAAGGTTAACTGATTTTGACAAGCCAAATGTTTGAGATGAGTTATAGATAATAACAATTAACAACAAAAAAAGGATAGGATGTGACTTGTGTGGGCAAAAAAAAAAGTACTGCTGTGGCTCTTGCAGCCACAGCAGTGCATCTATGTGAAATCGTCCCATTTCATGCTCAGTGGGGAGAAGCAAACTGAACCATAATAATGCTCATTGCCTCAGGCGCTAACCCTAGACTGCGGGGTGAAAAGAAGGGAAACTTGGGATGTGGCCATAGTGTGTAGTAATTTTAAAACTCAGAAAGAGCTGCTGAAGCAGAATTCTGACATGTAATGCTGCTTTTCAGTTCTGATCAAAGCGTCCGCCCGAGTAGCAGCTGATAACCCAATCAATGCACTGCTTTTGTTTTTTGCTGAATGATGCACGTTTAGCGCTAACCTCCAGGCAAAAAATGGAGAGAAAAAAGGTGCTAAGGGAGTGGGTGATGGAGAAAAACAAGTGGTGGTGAAAGAAAGTAAAAGGATAGGATATTAAAGCTGCATTTAAATGCTAATAAGTTTTAAAAGACAAAAAATGTGAAAGAAGGAGGGTTGATCGAACAAAATTAGTGCAATTCAAATCCCTTTAATGGATTGAAGTGTAGTTTGAGGAACACTGAAGCTAATCGGAATAAGAAATGTTTCAAGGGTGATTAAAAGATGATCTGTCTAATGCAAACTCTTTTCAGGAGCCAAGTGATTCTGTGGAAGAGTGAGAAACCCCACCCCCTGACTAGGTGATCAGAAGTCAACCACAACGTCAGGGTGGGTATTTGTTCAGATGAAAAATGAGCTAAAAGTCAAGGATAAAAATACAGACGACACCGTAAAGATAAGTGAAAGATTGAATGAGAGTGGAAGAGGCTAAGCATTAAATTCATGCAAAATCACCAAGGATAACGGGGGCTTCTTAGACCCTAATCAATCAGCTAGTTAGACAATCAGTCAGTCTCTATTTAGCACAAATCATGTCTTGATAGGCTGCAAGGGAGAACAGACATATACAAAACACAAAGGCACACTGTACAAAAAAGAAATAGTCTCCGCGAAGTAGCTAACTATCTTTTTGTACAATTATTATACAGTACAGTGTTCCCTCGTTTATCGCGGGGCATAGGTTCCCAAAATAACCCGCAATAACTGAAAGCCGCGAAGTAGCCAACTACATTTTTATGTATGTTTTAAGGCTGTAAAACCCCACACCATACACTTTATACACTTTTCTCAGACAGGTATTAACATTTTATCCCATTTCTCTCTTGTTTAAACATTCTCAAAGTTCAAAGTTTGTTTGAATTTTTATAATCAACTTACGAGATTAGACACAAGAATTTAAGTGACTCACAGTCACTCCTCTGATCGCGGCTTTCCTGTCGCTATTAGGCTGTAGCGTTTTTGTAACCTTGTGAAAACATATTCCTCCTCCTTGTACTCCATGAACCAAATATTCATTTATAGTATTTCAGGCGCCCTACAGCCACGTAACTTCTGCCTTGATTCTGCAAGAAAAACAGGCAGTCCTGCACGCAGGTGATTGACAAAGGTCCGAAGCCAATCAGAATGCAGAACACAATGGGCGGGTTCTCCCTTAGCCAATCAGGATGGCTCTATATTTACTGAGACAAACTGGACACGTCTGGACAACGCTCACATGAGTATACAATATCCTGTACCGGAGTAGTAGTAAATACAATAACAGACACATGCAACAGAGCACCGATATACCACTTTAATACACTACAAGGACGCAGAATACAATGTGCGTTCATATGCTGTTTAAAAACCCTGCAAGACTGCACTTAAAAAAAAAACAAAAATCCGGGAAAGAGTGAATCCGCGAAAGGTGAACTGTGATGTAGCGAGGGAACCCCGTATATGTTCACTGGTGGTCCAAGATATGTCAAAATCAGCTAACAACGGACTGGCCAGAGCAGAACGTGGTAATAAGGGACCACTACTTCCAAGACTGTATTCCAACACCATATAGTTGATGATGGTCGGTCCTGACGAATGGGGATTAAAAGACGCTAATGTGAATGCGGGGGGCTGCTGACCTTCCACAGAGATTGACTTTACGGCGTTGGAAATGGAAGCCAGTAAATCAGCGGGCTGAAGCGGCACTCGTCACAACGTGTCACCCCCCCTCTGACACAGTCAGCTGGGACAGGAGCACATTAATCACAAAACACAGAGCACCAATACTGTGGAGCACGTGTTGCAGTTTACCGTCTGTTTGCACTGACCTCAGGAGTTGAAAGCGTACAACAATGTCATGTACCAAGACATACCTTTAAAATCCTTGTAATTTCCTCCTATGTTGCACTCAAAATCTATAGAATATATCAAATCAAATAGAAAACTGCTATTCATTTATTCCTGCATTGAGTTGTTAGCCTAAACCAAGGGTCGGCAACCCGCGGCTCTGGAGACGCATGCAACTGTTCGGCCTCTTTGTTGTGACTCTCATAGCATGCTCAAATATTTTTTTAACCCCCGAGTGGGGAAAATGCACATCTTTGTTAAGAATATCTGACTTTCTGTGAGAGTGTGAATGCGTCCTGGCTGAGTTCTGACGATTAATGAGTGCGAGTGAGGGAGGGTTGCCTGCTTTGGTTGAGACGTGAGAGAAACGTCTTTCTCCCCCGCAGTAAACTAACCATCAATATATCCCCCCAAAAAGAAACATCTCAGAAGAAAATAGAGTTTTAATTCTGCACGGACAGATGCCTTTGTCTACTCTGCCAATGATGCTGGCTTATGTTTAATTTGTGGCAAGAAACAACAAAAAATGCTGAAAAACATTTTCAACACAAGCACTCAACACTTACTGAAAAGTTGTCCTTTATTTCAAAATAGATTTATATATGTAACAGTGGTCATTGCTGCTGTCCAGCCCTGCACATGACACATCTGATTGATGGGCTTCACACACGGGAGGTGACGTCGCGTCTAGTGTATTCATTTCCAATGGAACTTGCGCGACAAGGCAATTATTGCGAGCCTCTGTCATGCGAAGCGACAGCCAAAATCTGTGCGACACAATCCCAGAAAGTTGAAAAATGTTCGACTTTTCATCACTCTCGCCCAGACGAGGACCAAACACCAGGAGTTTCATTGACCGACCAATGAGCAGACAGGATTCTATTCAGCACACTCTTGCAGGTAAAAATGGAGGAAAAAATAATACTTGCTGTGTCAGATTTCCCGGAGCTGTGTGACATTTCTAAAAAAGAAAGTAGAGATATCAAGACAAAAACAACGGCATGGGAACTTTTTGGAGCCAGAGTAAACATATCAGGGATGTTTCCATTAGTTTACACGGACATTTATGTAAGTTTATCTTCGATCCGATACTAACTAGAGCGCTCGATCACCTCACAAAATTCCCTCCAAATCTGACAGCCAGTCAAAACCATGGGAGACTTGTAATTCGCTCTGGATGTGAATGCGTCGCTCACCGCTAAAAGAAACGGGCTGTCAATTCACTGTGCTGCACATTTCCTCAGGCATCAGGTAGTGAGGTTTAACCAAGATGATACTATCGCAACCCTACTAGTCAACATCCGTTACACATGCACACTGCACTTCTCTTTGTTGTATTGTGTTGGTATAACTGGTCAAATTAAGACTGTTTTTCTTTAGTGGGCGAGGGGGTAAAATGGCTCTTTTGAAAGTAAAGGTTGCCGACCCCTGGCCTGGACATTCTTTATTTGTGGTTTCAGGCAGCTCAGCCTGGTTATTGCAAATGAACTCCTGTGCTAAGTTTCACATTGGACCAAATGAGCTCTGGCACAACAGAACAAACGTCTTGCATGTGCTGTGAATAAAGAGGCAATAAATTTTAAACTGGTACACAAACATGTTTATACAACTCAATACGCATGGCCGCATGTGAGCATCCAAACACCTGACTATGTGTTGTTATTGCATCATATAGAACTCTTGTTAAAAAAACACTAGCCAACCAAATTATTGTCTCAACTCACAGGTTATTAACACAAGAAGTATGTTCCTTGCATACAACTTAGCACACAGAATGCATGGGGTGTTTTACTGGTAGTGTTAACAGTATTGCAAAGGTCCTCGCGGGGCTTGATGAGGGGTCATTCAATCGCATTGACCAGCAAAGGGCCCCAAAGAGACTAGAGTCCCTTTATAGACTGACCCACTGTGATTCAACAAGCATAGGCCACAGGCTAGTGAGGGCCAGGGGGGTATTTACCCTCCCCCCACAGGTCAGGGTCTTGACCCACTACACCAAGCCAAAGCCCACTCCCAAGCTCAAGTGGGGCCTGCTCTACTCGATACCCTTTTAATTGCATTGGAATGGTTTGCGACCTATCGATTAATACGTGTATTTATGTCGTTCTGGGCCCAGAGGCTACATTGTATTTCTGTGTGGCATATTCATTTATTTACCTATCTGCCCCGCCCCTCATGCATCATCCATATATCTATCCATCTCTCCTCCGAGAGCACTTCAATTCAAGGGCTCCCATAATTACTGCAGGCCTATAATTGAGTGCTTTGATTTAGGATTTTGCTGTTCCTCTCCCCTGCCACTGCCATCACTTGCTTTACGCCTCTCCCAATGAAAGACAGAAGGATGAGATATGGAAATAGAAAAATGGGAGATGGAGACCAGAAGATACCCCACACATACACATACGCACAAAACCTCACACACACTCTCTTATCAGAATCTACTGTTTCCGTCGACCACGAGGGGAGGGGTAAGCTGATAATTACTGGGGGAGATTCATGCAAATCGATGCCAAATTAAAGCATTATAAAGGCTTTTATCAGCTTTTTCTTTCCAAATTGAAGACGATAAAAACCAATTTGAGAGGCGAGAGAAATGGCCCCAGTCCATTCATTTAAAAGAAAAAACTGCAATTATGTTAACGCCAATAGAATCCAAAACCCCCTTTTCTTAACTCACTTACTTATTCATAATTAATTAATTTCTTACTGAACTGGACAGGGAGAACAATGGGGTCCAGTGTGTCCCTTTTTCTCCCTGCTCTCCAAATACAGGAGTAAGGGTGCACGAGATATTGTTGAGGGCTCATTTCCATATTTTATCTTCGACAGGGGCTTTGTTTTCCTTAGCGTTGCTCTGTCAGTCTTGGGGCAGCAATAAAACTGACTCCAAGCTGGGATGTTGCAATTGGAGCAATGCAAAGAGGCCGTGCAGAAGAAAGACTGTGGAGAGAATAAGAACTCAGAAGAAATATCCTTGACCACATATATTTCCTGGCACAGTTCAAATAGAAAAAAAATATTTGTTTTCCATTTAGCCAATTGACCTTAACTCTGGGCTTGTTAATATAACATGGAGTTCCCTGCATTGACGTCATGGCCGGTGAGTCCATGACAGTTGTATAGATCAAGGCTATGACTTTAAGGAGAAACAGCTTTTCGGAGAAAGAGAAACAGCTCCGGCACACAGACTCAACAGCGATAAGGCCTCACAATGAGAGCAACATATTGAGAATTCCCAGCTGACAGACAGTCACCTCGGGGCTGTCTCATCTGATCTATTAGACATTCAACACCTCACTTACTGTGCGTGTGCTTGACACCGGCGCCGCTCCTGTGCTCACATCTCCCACCTGAGCGCAGTGACTGGACCGACCAAACACACGTGTAGAGCTGTCGATAGGGTGTGGGTTGGGGGTGCAGAGTGAGAAGCTGTCACTCTGGAGGGTCTTTGCACTGCACAAGAAACCCTTGCCACTGTATCTGACCATTAGACTTGCAAACTATAAATGAAATGGTTCCCTCTTTGTAGTTTTCTTCCCTTCTTCTGGGAAGCCTTTGCTATGTGCCTGTGGGAATTTTTGTCCACTCATCCCAACTCATCCCCAACTCATCCAAGCATACCTTTGTGGGCATTGCTTTGTGCACCGAGGAATAGTCATGCTGGAACAGAAAAGGGTCTTCCCCAAACTGTTCCCGCAAAGTTGGAAGCCCATAACTGTCCAAAATGTATTGGTATTGTGTTGATTTATGATTTGGTGGGAACTAATGAGTCCAGTCATATTCCTTGTGGATTATTTTATTGATTGCTGACTTTTGTCTACATAGTGCGTCACTCAACCAACTCACGCCACAGTCATTAGTATTTATGAACTAATTGTTCAAAAGAAGCAGTTGACCTTCAATACAACTGTACGCTGTCCCTTTTAACTGTGCAGAACATAATCTCTCCTGTGTTGGAAGGGGTCAACAGTGCCATTCAGAAATCTCAACGCTGCTAAAACAGACTAATTTGCTGTTAACAACAGCCTAATTACAAAGAACTCCAGCAGAGAGGGGGATTTATGGTGAGGGTGTGAAGGGGAAGAACGAGAAGAAGCAGAAAATATACAGTTTTTTTAAACAATGCATGAGGCAGGAGCAAAGGAGAGAAAGAAATGAAAACCATTACAAAAAAGTAAAAGGTGATTGTGCACATGGTGAGGCTCAGCATAAGCCTGCTGTGTGGGGAAATGGAGGGAGGCCGTATAGAGCTGCAGGGGTCCTCATTACACCCAGCAGGTAGGACATTCTTCTTCATCACTTCTGGCTGGATTGGAAGCAACCACTGATGTACACCACACACACCGTATGTACTTTAGGTAGGGGTGTAAAGAATACATGTACTCGGATTTGAATCGAATTTGAATCTTTAATTGTACACGTGCAGGAATAAGTACAAACAAAAGGCGACAGAGGGAAAAAACTCTGGAAAATAACACGGAAGTATCGACAGGTAAATACACACTTTAGGTGACAGCACCGGTGAGGAGACTAGGAACAATAGCAACAATGAACCAGCGCCACACGTACGACGGCGCTGGCCTTTTAACAGCCACTACAAATTGTCCGCAGCTGCGCGGCAACCCGAAGTAAAGAGGCTGCCGCTTCCTCCCAGCAGGAAGTAAAGCCCGCCAAAATAAGAGCGCACGACAGGAGGTGCTCGCTCTTGTCCTCCGGAACATGACAGTAGCTCCCCAACCACGGAACGGATGCCAGACGTTCCAAAAGTCCGAGAAGCCCAGGGCGGGTGGAGGGAGGATCGGCGGAGGGTCGCCGGGCCTGCACACCCATCACGGGAAGAACAGCGTTCGTGACCTCAAGCTGAAAAAACAGCAGGACATAAAAAAACACACCACCTCTGAATGGCTGAAGAAAAACAAAATGAAGACTTTGGAGTGGCCTCGTCAAAGTCCTGACCTGAATCCTATTGAGATGCTGTTTAACCATTATCTAAAAAAGGCAGTTCATGCTCAAAAACTGAACTGAATCAGGCACGGATTTAGAGGGGGGTGCCCCGTTTTGAGGCACCCACGATTTTTTTTGCCACAATAAAAGCTAATAAAATGATAAACCATCCTGGATTCCAGTCACCCAGTCCCAGTGGAGGTACAGTACATGTTCTGAATTATGGGCACGTGGTGGACGCATATGCCAGAATGCAACCGAGACGCATGCTATTCCTGAACCCACTGTCAGGCTGATCATTTACATTGGACATTGAACGTGTGCTGTACATGGCTATTCAGGTGGAGGTGCAAAATAAAGGTTCTGGCATCATGACTATAAGGAAAACTGTTGTCTATTCTCAATGAAAATTAACCAGAAAAGTCAAATCAAAAGACAAGTCAAATCCTCGGAATTTACAGCTGCATAAGAATAATAAAAGTTTCATTTAAAAACTGTGTTGCCATTTACTAATATTTCAATTTGTTTGATGATCTGAAACATTTAAGTGTGACAAACTTGCAAAAAAAAGAAGAAATCAGGAAGGGTGCAAACACTTTTTCACACAACTGTATGTGCCCAGCGATTGGCTGGCGACCAGTCGAGGGTGTACCCTGCCTCTCGCCCAAAGTCAGCTGGGACAGCCTCCAGTATACCCCCGCGACCCAAGTGAAGGCAAGCGGCAAAGAAAATGAATGAATGTTGCCCTCTCATGTAGCTAAATAAGGTAAACAAAAAAAGATGATGCAGTACATTGTTATTGTTAGGATTGTAGTATATATTTTGTCAAACTACAAACCTAACAATACACATGTTGTCCACCATATTTGTAATTGCATACAACCCATGTATTGGATGTAATTAGATTGTGCAGCTGTTATCTTGCATTTTACCAAAGTCACACATGAGCACACATAGGTGCACGCACATGCAGAAACTAACACACGTAAACAGTCAAAACAAATCTCATCACTCGTTAACAACCGCTTCCCAAATAAAACGAAACATAAATCAGGCCTGGCAGGAAAATGAAGCCTGAGGAAGTGGGGTGGGGGGATGAAAAAAGAGAAGGGGGAATGCCAAAGTGACTGTGACACCTTAAAAAGTGAGAGACGGCAAGAAAAAAAACCCCAGGAAACACAGAGGAGGAAGTACTATGAGCACAAGGCGAAAGGAAGGCGCTGAAAGAGAGACAAGGCCAAACAGGAGCAAGTGCGCATCTGAGAAAGAGAAAGAATTAAATAAAAATGCAATAAAGCAGCCAGTGCGAAATCAATCTGCTTAGAGTTTTGTTTAATAAAAATTCATGAAGGGCTGGTGGCCGAGAGCTCAGGAGAAATATTGGTGGCAACGTGGGGGGACGCCAGACTTTGAGAGGGAAGGGGGATGGGGCTCGTGTGTGTCTGTGTGTGTGTGTGTAATGTCTGCCTTTGACTTTTTCCGTGTGTTTGTGTTGACAGCAATGTGAGTTACAGGACAGTGTGCTATCTGTGAGATATGGGACAAAGAGGAAAGAGGAATGCAGGTCTTCATAATAAAAGCCTTACAGCGGAGAGAAGAAAATGAACTGGGTTGTAAGTCATGATGTTGGCCTTAATTTCTGTGTGTTTGCGTGTCAGCGTACATCTTTGCCAATGTCTCATTGGATCTCCCTCACTCCTACTTCCTCCTATGCCTGAGAGTCTGAGATATAGCTGGTTCATCCTAGCTTGGTGCAAATCTTTGTGTCCCACAGCAGACACCCCCAGCCCCATGACACCCCCAAGCAAAAACTCTTAATGTTCTGGAATCAGATCACTGGGACAGATCCAAAGCTCATGATCCAAAGCATACCACATCATGGGTCAAACATGGTGGCGGCACTTCAAAATGTTTATGGATAATGGCCCCATACATAATGCGAAAGCAACTCAAAATCTCAAAAGTGAAATGATTTTCTCCCAATTTTTAAAGGAAAATTGCACTTTTGTTGCTGTTGTAGTCCTGTCCAGTCATTGGGGCAGATAGTATTGTTGATCTAAATGCCCTTACATGCTAAATAGATTTTCTCTGACAAGGAAAAGTGTAAGATACTCTTCCCCTGTTATATAGATTTTATTTGACTCTATTTGATGTTTGTTCTGATGCAAATTTGGAGTGGCCGGACAGGAGCAGGAGGGGATAGAAAAGAAGAGAAAAGAAAACAGAGAGTGGGGTGCGAGTACAAGATGGGGATAATACAGGGAGAGACAAAAACAACAGCAACAACAACAATTGCAACGACAATATAGCAAAGCAACAGAAACAAACATCAGCAAATGTCTATGACGGCCATAAATGGAAATAACAAAATAATATTAACAGCAACAGTGATAATACTGAATTAAAATACTTATTTGTGGTCATAGTAGTAAAGACAATATTAACCATAATAGTAAACAGAATGACAGTAAACGTAATGCATACTGTTGTAATAACTATAATCTTATTGCCGACATCACCATTACTGTAATAAAACCATCAAAATGATAACACCAAGGATAAATCAGTGAGTTGTGTGGCTAAGTATGTACTCTGTGTACTGTGAGTGTGTATATGTATGCATGCACAGGTAACTCTGTAGGTGTTTATGCGTGCATGTCTGCATACGTACATAAATGTGCGCAAACGTGTTATTGTCACTGAGAATGTATGAAAGAAGAGGGACTGCCTCCTACCACCCACAAAGCCAGAGAGAAAACTGCACATTTTTAGGAATTTTGCCCATAATCCACAATCCTTATGTCAGTGACATGTGTGATGACTTGCCTCTGATCTGCGATGAAGTTTCACTCTCTCTTTTTGCAGCTTCAGCTTCTAAAACCTGTAACTGATCCTCCGTATATTCAGGCTCAAAAATATACGCTTGTGGATCCTCATTTGTCCAAAAGTAGTCATTGTCGGCGTCTCTCACAAAGTCTGCCATGATTAGTAGTAGCAAACAGACACGTGGTTGACACGCTCCTGTTGTTGACGGAAGTAGCACTAGATGTGAAATAAATGCGCCTGGGGAAGAAGTTCTAGTAATGTTTAAAATGATCAAAATACGGCATAATACTGTAAGTATTGCATGTTATTATGAATGTTCCTGTTCAGTGCATGGTCACAACATGTACTGTATATACAGTAAAAAGATAAAACATTGTTGTGTCCCATGATGTGCATCGTTAGCTCCCTCATGCTAACTGTTTTTCTCTCTTTAGAACGCTCAAAAAAGGGAAAGACATGTGTGGTCATGTTTCACATAAGGATTGTGGATGATGGGCACATTTTTTTTTAAAAGTGCAGTTTTGCTTTAACAGTAGGTGGCTTTTAACTAGGTGTGGAACGATTCCTTGAGTAATTCGAGTAAGTCGATTGCAAAAAATCATCAACAAATTTTCTCTGCCTCAATGAATTGTTACGTGTGCTTACGTCACCAACACGCTTAAGGCACCCATGCAGAGGAAGAGGTGGATGTTTGGATAAAGGAGCAGGAAGATGGAAGAGGTAAGGGAAAACAACAATGACAATGAAAGAGAAGGAAATCAAATTTTTAAACCAAGCAAAAATATGTTTTATCCAATTACTCGATTACTCTGAGGAATTTACAGTAGAATACCTGAATACTAAAATGTACGATAGCTACAGCCCTAGTTTTAACACCTAAAAAAAATCCATGATAGATGCATTACGAAATCATTTCACAGCACAACAAAATGTGTCAAAGGTTAATATGGGGAAAAACTGTAAAGTAGACAGGATCCAGCTGCATCCCATCCTCTCAAGCTCTTCACTCTGAAATAAACACACACAAAAACTCTGCACACTGTGTTTCAACCTTTACAACAATTCAACATTCCTGCAGTCATGCTAGTCGATGATTGTATGCTGTACATCACCAGTGTGTTCAGCCTGACATTATACTGTAAGGCAAATCCATGTGTATTTTCTGTCAGAAGCTGATTCATGCTCTCTGGCATGTCAGATACCACAGAGAGCACAGGTCAGGATACGGTAGTGATTTACTATCTACAGTCATGAAAGGTAAGGGTCAGGGCCAAGACAATTTAGATAAGACAACTTCTCTGTGGCCTTTTCCTTCCTTTCTTTCTTTCCTCCCCTCACTTTCTTTTCAAGCATAGTCAGTGAGGCCAAAGGTTAGACAGTAAAAAACACTAATAGATATTTATGTTCTTTGATATTGTTTTTAAGCATGGCCCACTAAAATAAATTTCCTATGTAAAGTAATGAAAGCGAGGAGAAGCGGCGCAGAAAATGGATGGATGGAGTAATGTATGCATAGGGTTTTTTTTATTTGTACAGTGGAACCTCAGTTAGCGCTTTTTCAGTTCACAGTCGTCCCTTGTTACATTGTGGTTTGAACACAGCACCCTCACTCTATCGCGTTTTTTGAAAAATGAATGAATTAATAAATGATCGCTGTTTTGTGATTGAATATGATCTATTATTAGTAAAACAAAAGGCAATATTTAAGCAAACTACGTTTTCATGGCCTAAATTAAGCATTTTTAAACATAAAAATGGCTAAATAAAAGAAAATACAAACATAAGGCATTCAAAAGATGTGATATGAAGTGTAATACAGTATCTATGTGTGTCTTTAAGAAGGGGGGCCTGGGAAGTGTGATGTCAGCTGGCTAGAGTTGACTGTTAACTGAGTGCTAGCAGCAGGTTAGCAGTGTAGAGATTGGCCGACAGCAGCTCCTGTGGAAATGTTCACTGCATTTGTTCTCTGTTTGCAAATAAAGCAATTGAAGTGCATTGCGTGTCTCTCCTTAACCAGTAGAGTAGTTTTCTACACCGGTCTGTAGATGTCGATAATATTACATTGATGAGACAATAGCCACCAGAAAGTAAGCTGTCAATGCTAACACAAATGCTAATGTGAGTGATTTTATTTATGTCTCAGATGGCTTATTTTCTATTATTATGTCTATTATATTGTTTAATACAAGTGTAATGGTGACTGTATTGGTGTTATTTCATGTCTACAGGGCTCTAATAATGGTAAAAACTGTATTTAGAAAGTCATAAACAGGTTTTCTATGCTCTAACTACAAATCTATTCCATTTATAATATTGAATCTTACTTCTCAGAAATTCACTTATCGCTGTCGGGTCTGGAACCATAACCATACGATAAATGAGGCACGACTGTACATAAAAAATGTAGGTAAACATTTTGCCTCGGTTTGCATAAATTTCCTGGTTAGCATGCAACATGTCCAACTGTGTTTGTAACATATTTTTCTCACAAAATGTCCCTGTTAGCGGCCTGTTACTGTTACAATGGAAACCGGAACCAGACATCATTGTTCCCCAGCTCTGTCACTTGTCTATGACATCATCAGTGGTGCGTACCAGCATATTGGCTTGTTCAAACAGTTTACAGCACTGGCGCTGCACATCACTGTCATCACATAAATCATTCTGAATAATAAGACCCAAATATTTGACTTTTAACCTCTTTGGTTTTAACAATCATAACTACACTCTTTTTTTTGGATTAAATTAAATATCATACTGCATACTGTAACTTGAGCAGATCAACAGCAGTTGCTGTAAGACAGCACTGTAAATGATTAACGAGACTCTCCCCCACCACGCATCCAGTCTTACATGCTGTCAATTTTTTGGAAAGATCATCCATATACAAAGTAAAAAGGACAAGTGACAGTATTCCATCTTGTCGGGCCCCATTAGTCACTAGGAAGGATGAAGATATGCTCTTACCCCATATAGTTTGCATGGTTACACTGTAGGTTAAATAACATAACGTCATACAGATTTTCAGTCAGTGCAAGACTCAAAATAGTGCCTGCACTTTAAGTCACAATACAGCCTTCAAGGCCAGAGAGGGTTGTCAAAACAATTATTATGTACCCATGAGTCATGTTTTGGCAAGAAGTGATAGATATCACACAGGGTCACATAGTCGGAAGAGTATGACACTTGTGGTGACCAAGAACTACACTCAAAGTCAAAATAGTAGCTAGAGGACATTTAAAGAAATAACAACAGAGCTCTGGAACAATTCTTCATAGTCCTTCATTTATACACACACTGTATATACAGCTTATATGTATCTACTGCAGTGGTCATCAGCCATAAACCTAGGCAAGATCTACAACTGGGCTCCAGGCTTGGGCTGGTGGTGTGCATGCCTGGAGAGCGGCAAGGTGTATGTATGGGCATGCGTGCCTGTTGGCATGTCTGTTGCTCACACTCCAGGACGGGAGGGAACTGATGTGATAGTGCATTTATTTTTCATAATATCTTCAGAATCGGCCGGCAAAGTCCCAAAGATTACTTGGTCGATTGCGATTAACGGGTGTATGTGTGTATTTGAAGAACTGTGCATAAAACCCTATTAAGTTGATTCTGAATTCAACCAGCGTTTTCCAGGAAAATATTCTCTTAAGGAGTAGTCTAATGTTAGTCTAGAGTCATGAAGATTGTTGGACTTTTTTAATATCATTGCGAGCAGTGGAGACATTACTCTCATAAGTCTACAATTGTTGACCTCAGGCATTATTGAGGATTACTACAGTGTTTCCTATCCTAGCTGCCGTGCACACGTACACAATCCTATGTTTGTCTCCCATGTTTCTCTGTCTTGTCTCTCGTTACGGACTGGCTGAAGTTCTGAAGCAGGCACATTCCTTCCTTCCTATCCTATTGTCAGTAAAGGTCTAGGGGAATCCCTGCACTTGGATTCGAGGCCCTGTGTATCCCCATGATCCTGATGTCGTCAACCCTTCTCGCCATGAGCAACATCCGTGGAGCAAGAAGCCCACAGGTGAAGGACAGGACTCACGTCCTTGCCTCAGGCACATATTAAAGCTAATGGTGCTGCATGTACATACACATGTACAGCACATATTCACTCAACACGTGACTCATGTCATGTGGTGAATTCGCTAACTCGATGAACATAGAAACAAAAAACTTAAAGCACTGAGAACAACATTTCTGCTTCAATACAAAGAATGTAACGTGACGAAACTGCAGAAGTTGGACAAGGCCAAGTGAAGGTGCGAGAGTGTTTCTTGGCGGGTGTAATGAATGACACAATTAATTGATACAATCAACTTTCAATTGGATAGAATCGACAGCAGAGGTTCAGGAGAGTGAAGCTAACTGTGGCCATTTCTAAACAAACACAAACTTCATTACCCGCTTCCAATATATTTGTCCTCACTCTGTCACTGATGTGAGCAGAAGAATGGCACATTAAATGCAATGTGATTTCTGTTTAGCAACTTTGCCCCAAAATAAGTACTGAAAGTAGTTCTTTCTGACATGAGATTTTATAAGATCTTGTTTTTTCATGGCTAATCACAACAGGCCAAAGTGCTGCCAGCCGACCCCACCGTGTAAACCTTTCAAGCAGCATCTTTTGTCATTTGTATTTCCCTACTTGGATTCTCTCTAGGATGCTTTAAGTAGTTTGCTCTCACTTTCCCTCCCATTAACCAACTCGCCGCCCCATCTTAATTTCCTTGTCTCCACCAGATGTTCAGGACAGTGTGTAGGCCATTGGTAGCAATGTACTAATAGCAGGAGGGTAATTGTCTCAGGCCATAATCTGTGTTGCCTTAACATCCAGCAGGACAGCTCAGCTTCTCCCGCTGCTTACAAACACCAGTCTGACAAGGAACCTACTGAAATTTATTTGCGTCAGTGCTAAGATCATTTATTTAACCAATGACAGCCCATTAGAAAATCACAAAATCAGCATCCCCTTGTACCCCCAAACACAGACATACAACTAGAGTCTTAAGATCATGTTGGCAAGGCTAACTTTAAGAGCATAAGGAGACCCCCTTCTTCCACCTGGGCAATTAAAATAGAAGCCAATTAAAATGAGTGTAATAGTCCCTAACGGGTGAGTTGTTAAACAAGATGGGGGTTGTTGTCCTTGGAGGAAATGGGCCAGAACTCAAGACGTTTTTCTTCTTTTGTTTGATTCACCTGCACTTCCTGCCCCATGCTCTCTCTGTCCAAACTTTTTTTTTCTAATTAAAAAAGTACTGGCTAAGTGATAATGGATGGCAGTCCATTCAGCCAGTCTTCCGTTTTGTTATGTATCTTGTAATATTTATTCCTCTGGCTTTGTTTTGTCTTGGAAAAGTCGTTTCTTTTTCTATAAAGGGCTTTTCAGCCTTACCACAACCCACAGTCCCCATCTGTGTGTACATGAGGATATGAAGAGATTACAGGAAGGCCCATCCTCTGCATCTTCTGCTACTTTGTGTAGCACTCAGACCAGCTTTTCCTGAATGAGCCTTAATTTATGTGGGCACAAATTGGAGGAAAAACTTCTGCAGCACCAGAGTTTACCCAAAAGGCCCAAAGGTGCAACAAATTAGACAGAAGATACGACAATAATGAACAATAAAACTCCTAATCGCAGGAGGAAAAAAAACATTCTGTGCTGCATCAGACCTTTATCTGGCTAAGTGTGAAAGTGTATAGGCATGTGTGAATACATCTCTCTCATGCTTTAATGGCTCAATCGCAGGAGATTAAGGGTCTAATCAAGCCAGCGTCTGCCCTAATGGGAGGAAATTGAAAGATAGACATGGTACTTTACACAGCTGATTAACCAGCATCTGTATGCGTCTGTGTATGTATGTGTGTGTGCATGCGTCTGTGTATGTGGGGGGGTGTGTGTGTGCGTGTGCGTGCGTGTGTGTGTGTGTGTGTGTTTGGTGAGAGTCCAACACTGCTGATGTTGTTTTTCTGGATAAGAGAAGAAGAAGAGAAGTGTTAATGACGAAGATTGCTCTGCCGACTGATACATGAATGGAACTTTTCCCCCCAATGAACTGCTCAATTATCTAGAAGTAGGCTAGAAATATTACGACACATGGAAATTTATGTTAGTGATAGCTGTATTTGGCAGACTTTCACAAGGGATTTTAATGGGTTATGATTGGCGGGCTTGCCAAAGTACACAGCCAGCAGGGGAAATCATTTTTACAACATATTGTTGCCTTTCAGTGACTACTGGAATCTAGCTGATGTTCAAATAACACAACTAAAATGATTATTGCTTTTACCAGGGACAAGAGTCAAGAAAAAAAGTGTTTAACTGATTGGCAGAAAATCATAGTAGAAAATTAATGCAAAACTCTGATATTTAAGATGCAATAGTTTATATCTGACTTTTAACCTTAACTTTCTCAGCCAATTTGCACTGGACAATCTTCCATTGTGTTCTTGTTTGACATAGAACAATAATCCCTGATAGCTTTGGTGGAAATTGTGGCTAAGAACATTGGACTTCAGCAACGTCCTATCTCTTGGGATGCTGTATATGACAAATCCATGAAAAATCAATGAAAGTCGGAAGATGATAAAAAAAAAAACTAGGATTCAATTCAGATGTGGTGGACAGAATCAACATGAATGAATATCAGACTTTTCAAATTAAGTGCATGCCTTAGTTTACACTGTTACTTTTCTCAATAGAAGTCCGATCACAAAAGATTCATCTCCATACATCAAAAATAATTTAGTTCTAAACACTCTTTGGTAACATTTCCATAGTGGATTGAATGTTTGGTTGATGGTGGTGGTGTCCAAAAATCAATTTTCATCGAGTGATAACTGTTATGTCAATGAGCAGTGTTTGAATGATTGTTAATGAGTGGAAGTGACGCTGTTTCAAGTGAGCAGCAGCTTGTGTGAGTGTGACTCCGTGAGGACCTGCCAAGCCATCAGGCTTATCATATGGGTGAGAGGTCTGCATGGCGTCACTGAATATCTCTTCACCTCCTGTGCAAACACAGTGGTGTCACAGCGACTCTCCTCCCAAGGGGGAAAGGCAGGGGGGGCTAAAGAGGGGGCTGCACACTTCATGAGGCGAAAGAAACAAACATATGGAGAGAGGACAGGCGAGAAAAGTGAGTGTATGTACAAATGTGAGGGTGTGATTGTGGAAGGGGAGAGCATGAAATTATCAGAATGTGCATAAAGGTGCGAGGGAGTGCAAAAAAAAGTGTTTTGTGTCAATCGGTGCTGAAAACGTGGCGGACAGAGTTAGTGGGACTGTATACATATGAGAAGAAAATAAAAATAAAAAGGCTGCTGTGTGTGATCTTGATGAGGTGTCTGTGTGACTTAGTGGAGCAGCCAGCGAGCGCAGCGGCCTAAGCAGTGTGCCGGAACTTCTCTCATCTCAGCGCATTTGGTTTGCTCCCATTCTTCATTAACTCCATTAACAGATGAGCCACAGCGATTAGCGAAGCTTCCCGCTGATTCAGCTCTCACGCCACCACCCTCCACACCCTCTCCTCTCCCCTCTCTGTTGCTCTGTCGCTGCCTCCTTCCAACGCCATTCCTTCTCCCGTCTGTGGGGCTGTAGCAGCACTCGGCCCAAAGTAACACCAACTAAAATATATTTGCATCTGCAAATCTGCCTGGATGACACAAATATGAAGAAAAAGATGACACTTCCCGCTTATCACAGTCACAGTGTTCGCCATTTAAGAAAGTGCAAGTTGAACGCAGAGGTATCATAATGTCCGTCTACTGCTTTGCTGCTGCAGTACGCAGTGTCAGGGGGGCATTGAAGTTTCTGTACAATGTGCCATCAGACACAGCAGATTCTTTAGCTTGGAGACAAAAGAGAAAATACAGATTGTCTCACTAAGGTCCGGTTTTAACGGGAACGACGTAGCAAAATCAGCAGTTTTTGTTTCTTCAAGTTTTGGAAAAGTTCTGTGTACAAACAACACTTTTCAAACCACCTGCACTCACACCGATCTGCAAAGCATGTCTTGTATGGATTGAGAATTTCAATAATGGGAGTATTATGTCGCCGCATGATCTTGGAATGGATAAATTCATTTTCCACTATTATACAAATCCTAATAAATTGGTGGTCAACCAGTGCCCGGCTTGTGTTCAACCTCAGCAATTGCTGTGTATTTTGTCAGAGCAAATCTCATTATGGGGACTTAACAGTCTGTTAGCATGTTAACGCAATCATATGGACGAATGCACCTGGATAAAATGGTTAAAACAAAACTATTGCAGTATGTACTGTGTATACCATAAATTCTGGACTATAAATTGCTACTTTTTTTCACAGTTTTTGCTTGGCGTGGGTTAAAGCTGCAACAGTAGCCTGTGTTTTTATTAAGGATTTTTTTATTAGGGATTGTTGTGCCTTATTGTAACTCAAACCTGCAATAAAAACCTGTCGTTGTGACAATCAAGTCTGGTGTTTGTACACCTAGCCACCAGTCTAGAATACTACATATCATTCACAGTGTCATTGAATGCCATATGTTTGTATTTTAGTTCTTTTAGCTATTTTTGTGTTTGAAAATGCTTAATTTAAGCAAAGAAAAAGTAAAAATGTGCTTCAGTATGCATATTATTTTTATTAATAATAGGCCGTATTCAACCACAAAACAGCATGCTTTATTAATGAATATGCTTTTGAAAAACCGTGCTAAAATAAAGCCTCAAAATTCATACCGTGAAGTGGCGAGGGACGACTGTAAAGCACGCCTCAGCCAATAAATTGATCCTCTTCTATTGTTACTGGGACAGTACTCCAATTAAATGTGACTTGAGTTTACTGCACATGTAAACTTACTGAATACGTCCTGTAGACTTTAGGAGGAATCAAGTGACATCCTTCGAGTTCCTTAACATCTGTAAAAGGTGCCTCGACATTCACGACAAACCTGTGAGACAATAAAATGATAGCATTTGTCCATCTGAGTCAAAGTAGAATAAGATTAGAGCTTGGGGTTTTGATCTTGACTTTGGAGTAATAAATCATACAACAAAGTGGCTGCCACTCCAAAAAAATACCACTGCTCTATCTGAAGGGTCGTCACAGCGGTTTCAGGAAAACAACAACAACAATAACAGCCGTAAGAACAAAAAGACTTTGCAATGCACAGGTTCTTCCAGGGCTCAGAGGATGTCTCTTAGATGAATCAGGACACACACACGGTTACGCACCATGCTATTCTTTTTCTTCTCTCCCATCTCCAACTCGAGTGCTTCGGTTTTACGTCATGAAATTAATGACCTGCCAGTTGACTGAAGTGGAGCTGGGGTTTTTTTGGTCTTGTAGCATGCAAGTTGTTGATTGTGTATCCTAGCCGTACACATGGGTGAATATCTGTGAAGGTGTATGCATGTGCAAATGCAAATTTGCATAATGCTTTTGGCTGTCTGTGTGTGTGTGTGTGTGAGTGTGTGTGTGTGTGTGTGTGTGTGTGTGTGTGTGTGTGTGTGTGCCACATGCATTGTTCTTCTTCTAACGAGAGCCTGTGCTCCAAGCACAGCGGTGGCCTGAGGATGCGACAGTGGTGCTACCTCTGCCCTTTTTAACACAAGGTGCTTTATTATAAATTATTGACACTCGCTACTCTCTTCTCAATTACTTCCTATTATGTACAACTACCTTTTCCCACGTGTTTACTTGCAAATGCCTTCCACTTAACTTCCACTTAAAATTAAAACTCAAGGGTTTAGTTTCACACAGCCACATGCAAGGCGTCACGCATTACTCACAACACATTCCAGACAAATTCATTTTATCTCTCTTCAAGGCTGCATCGGTCTCCTCTTACTGCTTCACTCGCAACACCGAAGAGGAGAGGAGCCATGCCATCTGGCTGTGTGTCAAATTAATATCATTTAAATGGTTACATGATTAAATGGCTTCTTTTCACTGGGAAGATTTGACTCTCCAAATGTAATTCCAGGCACTGTGTATCATTTATGTTTTACTATCTTGGCGTTCCCTCCCTCGCTGCATTTTCTTTGTCCCGTCACTCCATGTCTCGCTCCTCTTTGTCTCGTCTTGTCTCAAGCCATTTTCAGACACCCACAGTAGAACCTTCCACAAAGGCGCACGGTCCTGCATTTGATCCATTTAAAAGCCAGAATATGGAGCAGACTTCCATTCTTCTTCCAATGACTCTTGCCTGTCTACTACATGAATAAGAGGCATGGCTAAACGTGCTGCATAATTTGTACTTTTAATGGCAGAGCCTTCCATTCCTGTGACATGACTTAATCAATAACTGGGCCTGTCGCAGTCTCAGCCCAGACTCAGCTGGCGTTTTATTAATTTTGAACAGGCACACTAACTAGGCGTCTACTGGCGAGAAGCATTTCACACAGGATAATGGGCACTCTGGATTGATAGGTTCATTCCATGGATGCTCAAGCCCTCATCCCTCTCTTCACCCCCTCCTCCTCTCTATCGCTCTACCGTTTATCTCTCTCCATCTCCCTTTCTCTCCCTCTGTCACAGAGTGATTTAGAGAAGACTCTGGGATGCCCATGTATGTGTCAGCCGAGGGACGAGTAAGAGAAGGATAAATAAAAAGGTAAGAGGGGATAAATAAAGGAGTGTAAAGAAAGAGTGAGACAGGTTGTGATAGAGCCCTTGTCTAGATAACTGAGAGCCACGACCTGTGGGTGTCCACAGTGTTGCTCAGGTGGACCGGAAACAATTATACGCAGTATTTGGATCGCCCTTGCTCATAAACACGTTATAATGTGCCTGGTCTGCCAAAGAATAAGAAGACGGAACAGCCGGAATCGGTGTGGCCAAATTGGTAATGGTGCAGTGTTCCCTCGCTACATCGTGGTTCATCTTTCACGCATTTTTTAAAGTAAAATTTTGCAATTGGACACTAAACTATATTATTGTCAACATTTTTTAAACCTAATAAACCACTGTTATGATAACATATAATAATAATAATAATAAAATGTCATAATAATTCAATATTTACCTTAATACGTTATCTTAATATATAATATAACAGTGGTGCGGCTAATTTATGGCTAAGTTCTACTACTACTACTAATCGCTTAAATACTGTGCCGCTCATGAGTCAGTGAGGAAACGTTAGCTCTTTCTTTGGCAGGAACCAATCACGAGCTTGTCAACTGAGGTAATTACTCAATATAATAGTCTGACTCATGTGTCATCTTACAAGGAATGCTAAACTCATCACACAGCAACTTAACACTCAAAATTTATGCAATAAATTTTGCAATGATGTCAGCCTCCCTCTGGTGGAGAGGGCAGCATTGCAGCGCCATCCATCCATCCATCTATTTTTGATGCCGCTTGTCCTCCAATTAAATGCTTTGCTCAGACGTAATGCATTATGGGAAAACTTTAAAACAGCAAAAATTTGGAAAATAGAGCTAAAGGCACTATGTAAAGACAAATAGCTTGAATGTTGACACTGTTAACAAAATAACACAAAGCTTCGTCTTTAAATATACTGTATGTTGAACCTTTTTACAAAATCTATATTTTTCAAAAAACATACAAAAATCAAAGTGGTCCCCGCATCCTTTGACTTTTCAGTTTGTGGCCCTTTGTGGAAAAAGTTTGGACACCCCTGATCTAGCCCCTGGTCCTTAGCATTATGAAAATATGCCCCCTGAAAAAATGTAGTTGAATAGCAGGAAAACAGGAATGCACATTGGCCACAAAGACCTCTCATCATCTCCTAGATTCAATGTCAGTTTTTTTGTGTGTATTTTTATTGCTGTGGTCGTTTCACATGGTCATGGGCATCATGACATCTGCAAGAAGCATACAATTTTTCCCCAGGTGGTGCTGAGCCTGTTTTCACCCCTGACCAAATACAGTATGGGGCTGCACAGAATGAGGGTGGGAAATTTCCAACATGATTGTCCACTTTTTATTTGGTATTTATGCTTGTAGCGTTATAACTAAAAGACAAAAGTGTGTCATGTAACATCGGGTCTGTGAGTCATCTTGTTGATCGGGTTAGGGACAGATGGGTGGAAAACAGCAAGGAGCATGAGAGTAGATGCTATAGGTCCTATTTGGAGGCAGGACAGAAGAAGAAAAAAACAAGGGTCATGTGTTTACTGAGGCCAGACAGGAAAGAATGCATCTTTAGTGATGAGTCAATATTGTTGACAGCCTCTTCTGTCATTGTGACAAAACAACTGACAATGAACTGCTTATCACAATAACAAAACACACTAATCACAAATAACTGTCAATAACATTTCACCGATCAAACGGAAGCACTATTTTTGGTTGAGCTTTTCTGCTGCAAAATCACAGTCAACTGTCCAAGAATTCTTATCATTCCTCAGTCAATTCAAAAAGTCTGTGGCCTTGGTGTTCTGGTATGTTTCATATACTGTAAATACACACAACACAATGAGCAAGATGCTGGTTGTTCCGTGCTAGTGTAAGACACATTCAGCTTGTCCTCGTCTACCAACTCTGCTCCTCCGGAATTGGCTGTTTTGTGCCAGACCATGATGTTGTAGCAATGAAAACTGCAATCAAAGACAAGATTTGCTCTAAAGGTACAGTTCGTTCTCACTGATACAGCTTTTCACTATTACTCCCTGGCTCTTTAGTTTCTGTTCCTTTTTGTCATGTTAACTGAACACACTTTGCATATGCCTTGAACCAATACTTGACTTACGACCTTAGGTGTTAAAAAAAAACATTGTCATTGAAAAGGTTCCAGCTGTGATATTGCACAATACAACAAATACAAATAAACCAATCTGGACCTTGGGGATATTCTGACCTGTCCTCCTTTAAACCCTTGCACATATTTATTTCAATATTGTGTGGCTTCATTTCAAAAATATCATAGCCGTTCATCCTAGCAATCGAGCAGATTGTTTTTGATTGCTCCCTAAGCAACCCTTTGACTCACCCACCAACCATATATCAGAAATGTACACTGCAAATTTATTTTAATGCGGTCTACCGGTGTGGACGCAGGGATGGATAGGCCCGTGGTGGACTGGTGAGCAGCATGTTAGTGAGCAGCTTTACCGCATACATTAGTCACACACTCGCAGGCTGCTGATGGAAAAGGAGCCTCAGTGAGATAGTGTATAGTGGTTTCAGGAGAGCAGGAGGGGGGGCATTGTGTGTGTGTAAACTGTATGCATGTCTATCAGAATGTGCTCACAAGAGGGCCAAAGACAGAGAGAGAGGAGGAGACTACTCTGAGTAAATTTATCATAGTTATGGCTTTCTCAGGCATCCATTTTCTTGGGGTCTGTTGACAGCTCGTAGTATCTGCATACTACCCCCCACCACACTGTGTGATTGACGATACAGGGCTGCTTACACACTTCAGCTGTGGACACATACAAGTCCACACATCTGTTTGTTCTATGTCACTATGATTGTTTGTAATTTAAACAACTTTTCCATTGTCACAATTTGTAAAAGGTACTGAAATAACAAATACATACCAATGTTTCTAGTGTAATAAACACAGCAATAGTGTGTGGTTCAGCATGTTGGTGTTTGAGTGGACCGATACACACTGCTGACTGGTCAAGAGGAACAGGAATCGGAATACCAAAAATGTCAAGTGTTTAAGAATACAGTCGTCCCTCGCCACATTGTGGTTCGAATTTCGCGGTTTCACTCTATCACGGTTTTTCAAACATATACTAAAGCCTGGCTCTACAACCCTTGTTGTAGAGCCTGACAGCGGTCGGTATGAAGGACCTGCGGAACCTCTCCTTCTTACACCGTGGGTGTAACAGTCTGCTGCTGAAGGAGCTGCTAAGGGAACGCACAGTGTCATGTAGCGGGTGAGAGGTGTTGTCCATGATGGATGTCAGCTTAGCCAACATCCTTCTCTCCCCCACTTCCTCCACGGAGTCCAGAGGACCGTCCAGTACAGAGCTCGCTCTCCTGATCAGCCTATTGATCCTGCTCCTGTCCCTGTCCGTGCTGCCCCCTCTCCAGCAGCCCACAGCATAGAAGATGGCTGAGGCCACCACAGAGTCATAAAAGGTCCGTAAGAGAGTCCTGCACACACCAAAGGACCTCAGTCTCCTCAGCAGGTGGAGGCGACTCTGGCCCTTCTTGTAGAGGGCGTGGGTGTTGACGGACCAGTCCAGTTTGTTGTTAAGGTGAACACCCAGGAATTTGTAGCTGTCTACCAACTCTATGTCCGCTCCCTGGATGTTCACCGGTGTGAAATGGGATGTTTTCCTCTGGAAGTTAATGATCATCTCCTTTGTCTTGCTGGTGTTGAGTTGCAGCTTGTTAAGCTCACTCCAGCTGACAAAGTCCCTGATGACCGTCCTGTATTCCAGATCATTCCCCTCTGAAACACAACCAACGATGGCTGTGTCATCGGAGAACTTCTGGATGTGACACTGTGTGGAGTTGTGTGTGAAGTCCGAGGTGTAGAGGGTGAAGAGGAAAGGGTTGGTCTACTCCCACACTCTCCATCTTCACTCTGAGTAGTGACGGCTGGATGGTGTTAAAGGCACTGGAGAAGTCAAAAAACATGACCCTCACAGCGCTCCCGCTGTCCTCCAGGTGTAGCAGTGATCTGTGCAGCAGGTAGATTACTGCGTCTGCGTCTACTCCGATCCGAGGCCGGTAAGCAAACTGCAGGGGGTCCAGCTGAGTGCCCACCAGGGGTCGCAGGTGCTGCAGGATAATCCTCTCCATGGTCTTCATCAGGTGAGAGGTCAAGGCAACAGGCCTGAAGTGGTTAGACTCCTTGGGACGCGGTGTCTTTGGTATCGGGACCACACAGGAGGTCTTCCACAGGGCCGGGCTTTCTCCAGGCTCAGGCTGAGATTGAACAAGTGCCTGAGAACTCCACAGAGCTGGTCAGCACAGTCCTTGAGGATTCTAGGGCTGATGCCGTCCGGTCCCGGGGCCTTCCTTGCCTTGATCTTCTTCAGCTGACTCCTCACCTGATCATCAGTTATGGAGAGGGGGTAGAGGATGGCTGGGATGGGGATGTGGGGGTGAAGAGTGGTGAGTTGGTAGGGGAGGGAGGGGGGGCAGACTCATACGGCCGACGAATACGGCCTATTATTTGTCAAAAATATGCATATTCAGAGCCCCACACTGCTACTAAATGGTCGCATTTTCCGACTAATATTTGAGACATTGCGAGTAAATTTTTCATCTGCTTGCACATGTGCGACCAGATAAAAGTACACGTCCTGTATTGAGTTGACAAGGGACGCACATAAATAAAAAATAAAAAATAGTCCGTAAAATGTGGAGTCAATTGACGACAGCTTGTCACAGGCTAAGCCTATCTATGCCAGCATGTGTGATCACTCACCTTTCAATCTCATTGCTCTTTGACTTTTCTGGCATCTTTGTCTTGCAACTTTGCCTGGCTGTCATTCATGTCTCATCACTGGCGGCAGCTAGCTAGCAAGCTAGCTCATTTTCCGCCAAGCCTCTCGTCTTCGGACTCCAAATGTGACTTTTTACTAAAGTGATATTTTGTCTTTAAAGGAAACAAGCAATGCGGTTAGTTCGAAGCTTGTTTTTGTCCCACCAGGAAGCGACAAGTGGCTATCATGCTCATGAGGCTAACTTACTTTTTGAAAGTGTCACTTAACAACCTTGCTCTCTTGTTATCATTATAGTAACGATGTCTTGTTTTCAAAACGCTAGTTGTGTGTCTAAGTTGTTTAACATAAACACATAGTGTATCCAGCTTTAAGACAGTGATGCTATTACAGGAGTCTCATTCGTGAGCTAGCTGATGTTGAGTACCTGGGTAAAGAGAATATTGGCTTCAACTCAACAGTATTTGTATAACTTTTTAATTCAGACATGATGCCTATATTCAAGGACAAATGACCACACTGTTTGAGTGGAGATCTGCATTGTAAATAAACTGAATGGACTTGTTTTTGGCTTAAGAGATTCTAGAAGCAGCTGACAGGTCCTAGCAGGCCAAACGGTTTGTGGCTCTGGCAGTCGCAGAGGCAAAAGCTCGGACGGGAGGAGTTCAGGGAGGCCTTGGAAATGACTTCTGGATGGCTACAAAGAGATTCTGGACCACCATCCATCGTTTGAGGAGGGGGAAGCTGTCAACACTGTGTATGGTGGGGATGGTGTGCTGCTGACCTCAACTCAAGATGTTGTGGACTGGTGGAGGGCATACTTCAAAGACCCTCTCAATCCCACCGACACGTCTTCCAATGAGGAAGCAGTGCCTTGAGACTCCAGGGTGGGCTCTTCTATCTCTGGGGTTGAGGCTACAGAGGTGGTCAAGAAGCGGTGACTGGGCCCCAGAGCTGGATGAGATCCGCCCAGAGTTCTTTAAGGCCCTGAATGCTGTGGTGTTGTCGTGGTTGACACAACTCTGAAGCATCGCGTGGACATCGAGGGTGGTGCCTCTGGATTGGCAGACTGGGGTGGTGATCCTCCTATTTAAGAAGGCGGACCAGAAGGTATGTTCCAACTATCATGGGATCGCACACATCATCCTTCCTGGCAAGTTCTATTCAGGGGTTCTGGAGGGATGATCCAGCCAGATTGTTGAAACTCGGATTCAGGAGGAACAGCTCGGTTTTCGTCCTGGTCATGGAACTGTGGACCAACTCTACACTTGTCCTTAAGGGTGCATGCGAGTTTGCCCAACCAGCTGGACGAACTGACCGGGGAGAGGGCTTCCCTGCTTAGACTGCTGCCCCCGCAACACGAGCTCGAATAAGCGGTAAAAGATGGATGGATGGATGGACAGGCACAACAATAATATCATAATGTAAAAATTAACAGTGACACTGTAAAGCCTTTTGAGTACCTTAAAGGTGGAAAGATGCCCTGCACTTGGACACTGTGAACAGCCAGTTCAACAACGTTTTGGCATGACTACTACTTTGATGAAAAATATACCAAACAAAGTCGACAAGCTACCTCGAGAAAGCGTTTGTTTACTCAGCTTTAGCTGAGAGGTGTTACTTTGCTAATGTCACTTGCAGAAATGATGCTTTGACAACGGGTTCATCATGATTCGCGCCATGAACTGTAAATGTAATGTTTGCAAATTTACCGTTCACTTCCAAAAAACGAACAATGTAGAACATAATTACAAACAATATACAGTATAACATATTTAATGAAAGTTGATAAATCATGTCAGTGACCCTTTAAAAAACTCTTGAATGTTGAATCTAAAGTGAAAACACTATGGGCCGTCCTCATTTTGTCACATGACGTAACTGTACATAATTGTAACACAATTGTTTTTACCCCAGACCAGGGGTGTCCAAAGTGCGGCCCGGGGGCCATTAACAGCCTGCAGGTTGCTTTTTACTCATGGTACATTGTGGAAATAAAACCACAAAATTCAGCAAAAATGGGAAAAAGAGAGCAAAAAGGCAAAATGCAAAGAGTAATGTTGAAATGTTGATATTACCTGCACCCATTTATAGGCTCCAAAAAGAGTGGGGCCAATCAGCTGCTCCCTGCCAAAAACCAAACAAAAGATCAATCGCAGAAAAATGCTGAAACATAATATGTTCAAATACACCACGTCATTTAAGATTGTATTGAGTGTATTCATAAAAAATTGTACTTCCACATTAGGAGTTACGCAGTGCCCTTGAATGCATCATTATGTGACCAGCGCCCGGCCAGCACAAAGAGAACAGTCCTAATTAGGTCCGACATAAACAAGAGACAATTATGGAGGTCTTCATTGTTTGTGTGTGTTATGAACCAATAATACTGAAGTTTTACATCAGGGGTGAGTTACTATGAGTGGTAGTGATAAGAATATCCACATACTGTCTTTGTCGTTCTGTTTATTTAGACCACACATACAGTACACGCTAATAAAGATTTTGTTGTGGTGTTTGCAGTTCGGCGTGTCCATGACTGCACCTTGCGCGAGTGTGGTGGTGAATGAGAGACGTGTTTGCGTGTTGTTGCACTGCTGTTGATGTGTTCAGGTCACAATCAAGTTCTAAAGGTTATTAAAAAAAATAAATTAGTTAAATAATGTAGTACTAATAGTTTAGTTATACATTTCGTCACTAATGATGTCATTGTCTCATCGGTACAATGGTAAATGGTAAAGTTGGCTTTTGTTTTAAACGAAAAGGCCAAAAAATACTGACTCTGAAAATCAAGGTAGAAACACCTGGCTGAAGATGCAGTGTAGGCCGGGCAGCAGTGGGACAGTTCACAGTGGCAGCAGGGAAGTTAATTGTTGTAGTAATTACCACCACTTCTGAGATGGGAGAGAGTAAATTGATTAAACCCAAAGAGAGAAGGTGAGAGAGACTACCTGCCTTGTGAGTATAGACTGTCATTAACCTCACACGTTCTCCATCTTGTGCCATCTCTCTTGTCCGGCTATGTGCCAATCTATATCTCATTGTTCTCCTCAGGAGCACGCTAATTGAAGGCAATCTCAACATGCCTTCAACACTCTTATCTCACCTCCCCCTCATCCAGAGCGTATGCATGCACACCAGAACACCTGTATGAACACACTCACACATACAGTATATCCAGCGCTAACATACAGGATAGCATGTACTGTATAATCAAAACAACAAAACAAACATCAATCATACCCCAAATAATAAACCATTTTCTCTAAATAACACATAAAAAGTGCTGTAAGCGCTCATTTTCCAAAAATACAGCTGAATACCTGCATCTTCCAGGGATATAACAGTTAACTATGTTTAGTGTAAACACCAATGTCTGGGGTCTCATATGAGTTAATACACTGTCATAAAGGCACAATAGAGGTGTAGTGTGCTCACAATTCCGTCTGAGAATGTTTTCACGGTCTGTAGAAATAACCTGTTTTACATATGATTCACAGTTATTGCAAGTGAACTCTAGTAAACCATGTGTAATGAGAAGACTATGTTGAAAAGGGTGAGTCATGAGGATGCTCGCAGTTCCCTAAACCCTCCGTTGTTGGGCTTAACCTAAAATAGCACTGTGGCAACTCAACACAAACGTGTGTGTCAAGATCAAGTTTTATCTGTACCCTAAAAATACATTTGAACAAATACTGACAATGTTATCGCATTATAATCAATTGGATTAGGCTATAAGCAAAATTCCAATTTCTAATAACAGAGGACTAGTAAATTAAAAGACAACACATGTGTTCACTTCTCTCAGTAACAAGCAATAATCATAACTATTCAGTCAGAAAGTATTTTCCACAGCACCCGCGGAAACCTTGGATTAAACTATAATGTAAAGGAAACTAACAAATGAATTTATGTCACACTAAAAAGATGTATTTCACTCTTAAAGCAAAATGCCCCCAATTAATGGTCAAATAAAAATGCACTTTTACAACTGTAACAACATTAAAATCACCCATAATCTATGTTCACCCTATGTACTGTACTGTATGTATGTACAGTATGTATATATGTATGTACTTGAATTTGTGGATTTTACATTTGCTGTACATTAATAGTTTGTGCAAAGTTTGCACTATAAAATTAGACAACAACCAGACTTCACTTTTGGACAGATGTTGTGCATACATGTTCCTGGACAGCTGTTTAGCCTAGCCTAAAACGGCAGCAGATGCTGGAAGTGTAAAAGTCCCTTCCCCTTTATGAGCAGAACATTGAGGATGTACATATTACATTTTGGTAAGCTGAATATGTTACAGGTACAAACAATGGAAATATGAAGTGTGTTCAGTCCATCCACATAGTTTTAATAACATTTGATTCTTATTCAATTGGAGCTGTTATCAATGATTCAATTGACATGTTGAATTGAAGTTCTCAAATGAGGTCACCATTTGGGGCATCTTTAAGAAAGCCACAGTCCTAACAGAACCACATCACTCTCAACCTTTAGTTGTATAAAAGGTGTGATAAAGTCAGGATAGCTGGTAGTTTATGTGCATTGAGTAACAAGAAAACAGCCGGCTGCTTTGGGAAATGAAAACACACGCAAGATTGTTGATACTTACTTAGGATAGAGCGCCCTCTACTGGCATACCAGAACCAGCCAACCGGTCTGCCTTTGCTGGTACAAAACACACAGGAGGTTTAAAATTTGATGGAAATAATTTGAAAAAGTGTCATCATTATTAAAAAAAAATAAGGACAGCAATGTTTATTAGCTCCAAGTATGATTGAAGCACTTCTTTCAAGTCAGTCTGATGATTTTAACTAATAGACAAATGATGATTGCACACCACCTATGAGACCATAACGTTTCACTGCGTGTGATTGTGTGCCATTATTTGTGTTTGTTATTGAGGGACATAGGGACAGTCAAAGGGCAAAGCAAGCCAGTAGTCGACAGCAGAAAGGAAAGGATGTACTAGTATACATGCCATCACACACTTCTCGTCAAGATAAGCGGATGCTGTGGCCGTTAAGGTGCATAGCCGTGTGATGAGTATGAAAGGGTCATTCTGGCTGCACCTTTGATTAGTAACCCACTGGGAACAAAGCTGGTAAATACACAGATCCACTACAAGGCCCCTTGTTTGCTTGTGTGACTGTATGTGCAGGTACGCTTTGTTACTGTGCGCATCGATATGGGGCGTCATCGCAGTTTGTCTACTCATCAGAGATTCACACTTCATGTTCCCTTCCAACCCCCTGCCAGGGACAAGACCTGCTGACAGACATGCATTGTTATTCCTTCATGTTTGCCAAATGTGGCATCTCCACACACACGCGCCTGCCTGTACATACGCACACACAGATGTTGTCAGCAGTACCCATCTTCACAGACACCTCTCACTCCCAAGTGAGAGAAAGTTTGTCAACTTGTAACAGTCAACAACCTGAAATGTGTACAGTGTAATTCACAGCCCTCTCAAACTAGCTTACCCTTCATCTCCAATTACTCAAACTTGAACTTGTCAAAGTGTCATGTAATTCTGGTAACATTTCACTACTGGTGCTATCTTTTCATAGCCATCACTGTATTTTGCACTTGTTTGTTTTATGTTTTGAAATCTTTAAGTGGACAGTCAAGTGGTATGTTCATGTCCGAGCTAGGACTTGTTGTTGCTTCTATTCCATCACGGCTTCCTAATCTAAAAAAAAACAAAAAAAGCATTTTTGTCATATCCTGCGAATGCATAAAGGTACCTCACTACCAAACACTAGGAATGGCTAGGAATGGCTGATTTTGGCATAAAATGCTGTCGATAATGACATAGCCACACGAGTGATGACATACTCCACTCATTGGTTGGTATCAGTAACGCAAATGAAGTGATGGACAATATTGGTAATATTAGATATTGATAAGAAAGGCAATATTGAGCACAACCAGAAACACAACCCAAAACATCCCCTTCCTTGGCAGAGGAAAAATAATTCTGTTCAGTAGAGTGCAGACTTTCTACCGTGCCCAAATGTATGAAGATTTATGCAGTTTATTGTGACGATTACTGAGGAAAGTTATTTTTAAAATGCCACTGTTACCTTGCAATGAAGGGAAAATTAAGAAAACTCATTCCTTGGACTGCACCGACAGTAGGTAGGTATTTCTAGCTTTGCATTAAACAGGTTCTTCCTTGACAACCCTTCGAAGACACTGTGGAATAGCTGCTTAGAAACAAACAATAATGTTAACATAACCTTAGCAGATGTAAAAAGTATTGACAGTCCACTTGTGCTAACAGATGCTACATCCTGTTCTCCCCTCCCTGAAGTCGGCCGGCCCTACGCCTGTCTCCGTTTACTAGCAGCCCTTTTTCCAGCTCAGCAACTGAGAAAATGCCAATCACACACTTTAAAGGCCCAGTGGGCCTGGCAGCATGATAGATAGTTTAGATAAGAGGATGCATGTTCAAAAGAGAAGTGAGGGGTAAGAGAGAGATGTAGACAGGGGAAAATAAGCTGACATACAATGAGGAAACCAGGTTCTAAATAGGAGGCATACAAAGATAATATAGAATACACATTTCTTTGCAGATAAGCAAAGCTTCTGTAATAAACAGGTAAAAATATTTCAAGAACTATTCCATTGATGCATTGATTTTCTACAATTGAATACAATTTCAAATTGGAGTTGTCAAAATGCTTACTGTCTCAGTTGGCATCTGTAATGAACACAGAACATCACTGATTGATATCAAATAGGTGAGCGGCTGTCACACTGACATGAATGTGTTAATGCCACAGACGCCACAGTGGCAGGTTGTTGGGAGATGTCACCTCAGTCTTGATGCTGTTGACACATTTTCAAGTTGACTCCTAATGTTTACACCTCTTACACCTTCAACACCCCCAAGCAGGATCTTGCACACACACACTCAGACACACACATAGATTCAACAGGTGCGATCTAACCTGTCAAATAGTGCATCGTTATTAATTGACAGACATATTGCTGAGGTTGAGAACAATTTTGCAAATTTGAAAGTTTTCAGTCATTATTCTACCTTGCCTCTTGCCCGAAAAGACAGCTGGGATAGCCTCCAGCATACCCGCGACCCGAGTGAGGACCAGTGGTACAAAAAATGGATGGATGGATGGATGGATGGAAGCCATTATTCTCACTCAACTCTCAGCTCTTCTCTTGCCCCTATAAGTGTGGTCAAATGGGCTGATAATTCAGGCCCTAGTGAGTTGGACTGAATGCAGATTTGCTCCTTTTGGCCACTGCTGTCACAGGCAACATCCCTAACACTTATTACGCAGACCTTAAGAACACGTCCATTCATCATCTCCACCCTGCTCATGCATCAATACTTCTGTGTGAGACTTTGTGTGCATGCACATACATCCATGTGTGTTTGTGTAGCCCCCATGAGGCTTTCTGTCAGTTCCAAGTGGGCGTGATGTAGGAAGATTAATACTGGTGTGATGACACAACCATGACAAGGAGGAAGGGTCTCTTATTACCCATATGATCAGCCATTTCAGCTGCAAACGCATGAAGCCTAAGTCATTAATATATTTATTCCTGCTCATACGATGAACAGCCAAACTGTTATCTTTGTAAAAATCAGCCTTTTCTGTTATTGACCGTAATGTAATTTTACATCAAATCAATTTTCTTCTCACGGAGGCTCTACTTTGTCATGCGTAATCGTCATTTAAGGCCAACCGTGTTCGATTTGTCATTGACTGCAACTATTTCACACAAGCCAAAAAAGCATAATTGAGTTGCTAAATGAACTCCAAACAAAGCGGTCACAAGGAGGTTAATATCTATAGGCTGTTAGCAAATATCTTTAGCTCAGCATCAGCCATGGTCTCTAAACATGCGTTGTAACTGTGCAAGGTTAACTCGCTAAGCTTAACGTTTGCTTAATATTTTCAAAATATGAGTAACTTTGGCCTGTTTTCCACAGCTGTTGCCCACTAAGTGCTACTTTGCACCAATTTTAAAAAGGCCAGTTGAACTAATCGTGCCGGAATCTGCTGGCTAATGTTAAACAAAGAGAAACAACATGTTAGATATATATTAACGACGGCCAAACGTCTGCAGTCAGGCTGCATGTTTATCGCTGATGTCACGTTAACCTCACAGGCTAATTAGGTTTCCATTACAGACAGATGACAGATGAGAATAAACATGTAAATCATGTACTAGCATGTATCCTGTGGGCATCTGTGATATTGAGTCTTATCTCAGTAAAAGCTTTTATTAACCTCATGGCCTCAATTGCGAACTGTGTGTTTCCTTTAAGAATGCAATCAGTTGATTCAAGTATTTTAATTTGAGGTGTCTACCTTGCGTCAAGTCACTACAATAGCAGCCTGAATCAAAATAAAGGAGCTCAACTACAAATTCACTCTCCAAATAATCCCTGAGACGGCACAATTTTAAGCTCAGTTGACATCTTCCAAGTTGTATGTAAAGATTAAGAATCAATAACTAATCTCTTTTGATTGCGTAAATCCTGATGATATATCTCATGGCCTAACTGTCTGTCTTCGTTATTTGGAGGTGTAAAAGATGAATTGGCTGTCTGTGGCTCATTGATGTTCAAAGTGTGCAGATTGTATGGACAGACGGAAAGATGGGATGTGGTGGAGACAGGAGATGGGTCAAATACTGCAATTAAGGTCCAATTGATTTCCACTGGTGTGAAGGAGTGAATGAGTGTTACTGTGTCAGTGTTCACTCAACCTAGCAGGGAATCCTCCTCGGAGAAAGAGATCAAATTTAATAGTCCATTCAGTTGATCATTAGTAAGGATCTTAATTTAATTTCTGTCAAATGTTTATTCATTTACAGTATTCAACAAGCTGTTCTGGTACAGTAATACAATGAGCTCCTTCTACTCTATGTCCTCTTATGGAGTTTTTCACCTCAGCTGGGCAGTGCAACTTGTGTTTTAACATCTGTTTCTTTTTGAGGAAGACCTAACCCTAACATGCACCATTTGGTATAATTCCATACAGTATGTCAAGCAAAATAAAACGTAAAAGAGTACTGCTACAACACATCTAGTTTATCTCTGGAAAGTATTGAACAGAGCAGATTTTCAGGGTTTTCTATTGGATCCAGACATATAAAATAGTAATAATAAAGAGAAACACATCCGATGCTAGAAAAAGTTTGATGGGCATTGGAAGTTGTTTTTTATATCAATGGCATCTTCAAGAGAGTGTGTGATCAAGCTGTACTCAAACAATAGAGTGATAAACATGTCGGTATGCTTCAAATTCCCTTTTAATAATATTAATAACTACCTGTATATAGCATTCCAGTCTAGTGGTTAGCATGTTGGCCACACAGTCACAGTCAGGAGATCGGGAAGACCTGGGTTCGAATCTTCGTTGGGCATTTCTGTGCAGAGTTTGCATGTTCTCCCCGTGCGTGTGTGGGTTTTCTCTGGGTACTCCGGTTTCCTCCCACATTCCAAAAACATGCATGTTAGGTCAATGTAGAATCTAAATTGTCCATAGGTGTGAATGTGAGTGTGAATGGATGTTTGTCTACAAGTGCCTTGTAATTGGCTGGCGTCCAAGGTGTACCCCGCCTCTCTCGCTGGAATAGGCTCCCTAATGAGGGCAAGCAGTATAGAAAACGGATAGATGGAAACACACACACACTCACCATGGTAAACCTCTCCTCCAGTCTCCCCTTCACATTCTTTTCCTTCCTCTCTCACATTTTCCCTCTCCTCTTGTCTCCCCATTCAGCTCCTCTCTTCAGGGCGAGACTGTGGTCTGTCAATAGAATCAGTGGAGAGTTTGAGTTTGGAAAACCAAACGTCAGTGAAATTATTTGATTACAACTCTCCTATTACTTTCTGGTTTCGAGGTATTGGAGCCTCAATGAGAAGTAATGATTTCCATTTCTGTTTGAGTACTAGAGTATGAGTGTTTTTTTTAAATAAACAACAGGTTGGTTGTTTGGACATACACCTGTATTTCCCTCGATAATAAATGTATCGTAAGCATGGATATAATGTATACAGGAAGTACAGATATAACTGCAAAATTGTGATCAACCAAAAATATGGTCTGGTTTGACGGAAGGCTAACGCTCACATATGAGGACTTCAAGGAAAACTGCACTTTTTTGGGAATTTTGCCCATCATCCACAATCCACATGTGAAACATGAACACATATTTCTTTCCTTTTTATGTGCGTTCTAAAGAGAGAAAACAAGTCAGCATGACGGAGCTAAGAATAGACGTCATGAGACCCACCTATTTTGATGATAAAGCCCTCTAAAAAAAACTCTAACAACGTTTTATTGTTTTATATACATGCTGTGATCATGCATTAACAGGTACATTCATGATAACATTTATTGCTTACAGAATTTGGATTATTTTAATCATTTAAAACATTACCAGTACTTCTTTTCTAGGCCCATTGATTTCACATAGCCGATAGGAGTTAACGCTACTTCCGTCAACAACAGCAGCATAAAACGGTGTGTCTGGTTGCTCTTATTAATCATGGCAGACTTCGTGAGAGCAGCCGCTGCCACCAACAACTACTTTTGGGACAAATGAGGAAACCGAACATTATCTTTTGAGCCTGAAGATATGGAGGATGAGCTACAGGTTATTAGGTAAGATGCCCCCTTACCCCACTTAGCACTAGTGCTAAATATTTAATGGATAGAAGTATGATGAAAACAGTCACTTACAATGTCCGCTCTCATTGGAATGGCTATGTGTTCAGCACAAGACTTGTGCTCCCCATCGAGCTGATAAATGATAAATTCAACATAGTCCTCAAGTAAAAATGCTGACAGCAAACGAACATCTTGTTGAATCTTCGTAGCGAAGTTGAGAGGCGGTAGTATCAATAGCAACTGCAGTAGGTAGTGTAAGGGTACCGCTCGGCAGTGGCGTAAGGTGTTGTGAGTGACGCTGAGACTAGCCAGGCATTGTGTTACTCCGCCAGAAGAATATAGTCCTTCGTGTTAGCTGCTACAATAACAATATCGCTGTAGCTTGGTTAATATACAGGCCAGTTATGTAAAGTGAACATTGTTGGTGTCTTTTTGAGTGTTGTTTTAGGGTTTTATCATCAAAATAGGTGGGTATTATTAGCTCTGTCATGCTAACTCATTCTCTGGTTTTAGAACACACTGAAAAGGGAAAGAAATATGTGTTCATGTTTCACATACGGATTGTGGGTGATGGGCAACATTCCAACAAAAAGTGCAGTTTTCCTTGAAAGAAAAAGACAACAAGCCAATAGAGTTTGATAATGTCGCTTATGTGGTGAGAGGGATCTATTTACAGGTGAACAAGTACGTTCATGTGCACAAACACACGTTTATATGTAAAGTCATGCATGCATTGTGAGTGTGTATGTGTATGTGTGTGATTGGGCTGTTTGGCAGGTAGAAGGCTGTGCGTGCAGCCTGTCACAGCCCAGCCCTGATTACTCTGCACCATTCATCAAACTGTCACCTCCCTGACAGCCACTAATAAATATACTGCCACAGACCCCCACTCGCACCTGGCAGCACACCACATTCACAAACACACACACACATGCACCCACCACCATGTCCCCCAACACCCCCCGTACACATATCGCCACCTCCAACACCCCAACACAGCACTAAACAGAGCTCGAACAACAACGCTGTCCGGCGCTCATTTGCTAATTGCTGCACTCTGCCGTAGGTTCTCTCTCACCCATGTCCAATAACAATTAGCGCAAGATAGGGTGTTTTTGTATTTTGTTTTATTTGACATCTTTTTGCACAAAAATATTGTAGTTTTGCCCTATTTATA
This sequence comes from Dunckerocampus dactyliophorus, assembly GCF_027744805.1. NCBI lineage: Eukaryota > Metazoa > Chordata > Actinopteri > Syngnathiformes > Syngnathidae > Dunckerocampus > Dunckerocampus dactyliophorus. The sequence goes on along the minus strand of NC_072819.1, from coordinate 35,350,759 downwards.
CGTCAATGTACCTCACCTCCAGCCAGAAGAATGACTGTAAAGCAAACATCTAACACAATTTGAAGGCATATGGTATAATAATGTTACAAGAAGGTCCAGGACAAGTTGAAGCTCTGACCTCAAGAATGTGAATTTGCTAAATGTCCTCGCTTGGAGTCGGTGTGGAATACACCCCCATGTGGTCATCTCTCCTCTGTATGTCTATGAATGTCTATTGTGGGATTGCTGTAATCACTTGCTCTCTTACTGTTTCAAACTAGTGTGCAGCGTCTAACAGATGCTCCCCGGCTCCCCCTGTTGGGAGACAAATGAAGCAGGTGACTCAACAGGGCTGCTTATGTGTGAGAATGTGGCGTGCGATGCATGGGACTACAGTGAACCGGGAATCTTTTATATCGGTATATCCTGCACCTCATAGTGTCCTTGCCAAGCTGTGCATGTTTGTGTGTGTCTGTGGACAAGTGTGTGTGGTCACGATGCTGTGGGCACGCTGCGCTGCCAGATGGCATTGCGATGTAGCTGGGCCACCCTGGCTAACAGGGAGAGGAGAGCATGGAAGTCTGAGAGTAGGATTTCTGGGGCTGGTTGTAAAAATAAGAAAACTGTGAAGGAGAAGGAAGCAGTGGGTTTGAACACGCAAGTTATTACAAGGAATACCACGTTGATGAGTTGATGAAAGAAGATTGAGGATGAATAGAAGAAGCAGGAAGAAGCAGGAGGAAGCAGTCGCGCCAAGCGATGCCAACTCTGCACCTTGTGCACCATCATTCTCCAATCCAATTATCCAAAAAAAAGTTTTATTTGTGTAATTTTGCTTCTCCAAGCATGTTCCTTTACTGGTCAGTTGGCAGCTGCAGTCCAGCTGCATACAGTAGGTGTGTGCGTGTGTGTGTGTGTGTGTGTGGGGGGGGGGGGGGTGTCTGTCTTTTGGCGTGGACCCCATGCCTGCTGGGCAACAGGGCTGGGCCAGGTGTGGGGTGGGAGCTGAGGTACGAGTGGGAACAGTGGACCTGTTAATTAGAGAGGGGTGATTAATGGGGCAGCAGAGAAGAAGCCCTGGTGTGAGGGAGACAAGATGAGGCAAAAAGGAGGGGGGGGTGAGGAGAGCGGGTAATGTGGAGGGAGGATGCAAATTGTTTGGGATGAGCAAATAAGTGATCAGGTAACAGGAGGGGAGAAAAAAACTACAAATGTGCAATTGACTAGCTTATTACTCCAAAGGTCACCCTCGGAAGTGCAGTACAATTTGCTACATACAGACTATGCGGGTGCTCGTCGATTTGAGATCCGCTTTGTTATTGAGATGTTAAAAGTAGAGTTGTGACAAATTCCTCAGGGGGATGTAGCATGTAAACACCAATCATTTGGCAGATGCACTATGAGCAAATTGGCAGTGTATTCCCTGCAGCAGAGCCACACGCCATTATCACGATTGAGACTAATCGTGTGCCGTCTCCCGTATGAGGAGCAATTAATTCAGCCAGAATCAAAGTGCAAGTGAGCAGAGTGAGCAGTGGAGAAGGAAAGGCAAAGGCTAAAGACAGTACTTTGCAAAGTTTGACAAAATAAGAGTGTCCAGACGTCACATTTGTCACTTATGAAATCAGTGAGAACCACAAAGGCACAGCTGAATACAACCACAATATTGTCTAATTGTTAATGAATAAAATGCATACAGTATGATGCTGAAAGGTTAAATATATACTGTATATATATATTAATTAGGGCTGTCGAAAACACCACGTTAATGCCAGTAACAAATTTATTTCATTAATTACTTAAACATTTTTAGCGTGGTTAACGCATGCGCATCATGGCAAGCGATACCTTTCTGTTATGACGGTGCACAGTGTAGCCTCCCCACAGAGTCACAGAGTCTGACGCTCCTTTATAACTTTATTCTGACCTGAACACATCAATGGCAGTGCAATTCCAACACCATACTGTATATGTATCTCCAACTCAACATCACATACAGTGGTGAGAAAAAGTATTAGCCCCCTTCTTGAGTTCTTTTTTTTGCATGTTTGTCACACTTCACACGATCACCAAATAAATTTAAATATTTGTCAATGACAACACAACTGAACACAAAACAGTTTTTAAATGAAACTTTTTATTATTAAGGGGGAAAAAAATCCTAAACTACATGGCCCTGTATGAAAAAGTGATTGCCCCTTAAAACAAATGATTGGATGGGCAAACAACCCCAGACCATCACACCACTACCACAATATTTTACTCTTGGTATGATGTTCTTTTCTGAAATGCTGCCTTACTTTAAACCAGATGTAATGGGACACACACCTTCCTGAACTTAAACTTTTGTCTTGTCAGACCACAGAGTATTTTCCCCAAAAAATTTTCTGGCAAAATTGAGACGAGCCTTCATGTTCAGTAGTGGTTTTCGTCTTGGAACTCTGCAATGCATGCCGTTTTTGCCCAGTGTCTTGCTTATGGTGGAGTCATGAACACTGATCTTAATTGAGGCAAGTGAGGCCTGAAGTTCTTTGGATGCTGTTGTGGGGTCTTTTGTGACCTCTTGGATGAGTTGTCACTGTGCTCTTTCGGTAATTTTTTCCTGGGACGCTTCACCACTGTTCCATGTTTTGGCCATTTGTGGATAATGGCTCTCACTGTGGTTCGTTGGAGTCCCAAAGCTTTAGAAATGGCTTTATAAGCTTTTCCAGACTGATAGATCTAAATTAATTTCAGTTATGTTTTAACGGGGGGGCTCAGTTTTTCACACATGGCCATGTAGGTTTGGATTTTTTTTCTCCCTTAGGGCCCTGTCACACCTTGACGATTTAGGCAGCGCATGCCTGACGTGATCATTTTGATGGCATGCGTTGAACTGCCGACGTTTTTTTCAATTTTGGGTGTATACATAGCATATTCATAACGAGTTTGACGTATACATGACGTATTAGTAACTTATATAGAATATAAAATTTCTATAACTTATAGACAACTTCTACCAACGAATGCGTAGCGTGTTGTCGGCGTTCACAACTTATGCTCAACACCAGTCTAACTTATGCAAACCGCACGGCAGCGTATGGCTGACGATGACGTGCCGTAGCCTATAAAAAGGCTGCCACTTGATGACTCACCTCACTAGACATCGCAGTATCAACATCAGCATCATGCCAAAGAAAATTTCGAAGACCGCTGCCAAGAAGTATCAGGGCAGTGATGGAGGGATCCATCACCACCCACAGCCTCCCCCTCCCATTCTCACTCTGATGGAGATGACGCAGGTTCATTCCCAGTGTCACAGTGCCCTTTACTGGTCAAGCATGTAGCAGTATAAATATCCTTCAAGGCATCGCATAATGTACTTTATCTGTACTTTATCTCCATCTCCTCTGAGCCAACCCTTGCCAAGAAGAGAGCCAAGAAGACACAGTTTTGTTTCAAGGTATGTTGACGTATTACGACTTGTGCGTAACTTACAAATAACATGTGTGAACGGGCGTCAACGATCGCATAATTTATTGCCCGCGTATGCGGGACGTATGAATCATACGTTGACATACATTGAAAAGTTTTGTGCATGCACAAAGTTTTTGGATGACTTGGACGTACTACGACGTATGCCGGCGTGCTTCAGCGTGCTCTTAACTTATACAAAACTTACCCATAACTTATTCGACGTACACCAGCGTATTGGCCAAATTTTTCATACGTTGGCGTAAGCTGGCTAAATCGTCAGGTGTGACAGGGCCTTTAACTCATTCAATCCCAGCCATTTTTCAAAAGACAACCCCTTCAGCACCGGCCATTTTAGACGATTACGACTGATCTTTCAAGGCAGATTTTTTTTCTTTCAAGAAAGATTAGACTCCCATCTTTCATCAGAAAAAAAAGTTTGTTTCTAACATTTTCAGGTCTTTAGTAATCAGCAACATAAAGGTAAGTTTCAGGAAAATATCAGTTCCCGACGAGAAAGGGGAGCTTTTGTGAAAAGATACATTTCAAGCATGCTTTTGTTACAGCTCAAATATCTAAACAACTACACAAACATAAATAACACAAAAAGGGGTTCGTTTACATCAAAATAACAATTTATTTACAAATACAACACAATGAACTGTTTACAGTTTTCACATTTGGAACTGAACATTGTGTGTGCACGCGTGTGCGCGTGCATGCGCATTTCCCCTACAATGCGCAACCTTCTGCATGCTACACTCCTCCATGCTCTCTCACATCCTCCTTACATGTGTGATTTTTCCGTCCACACGATCGTTGTCGCGCTCTTATTAAATGCACTTCTGCCGCCTTGTGGCCATATTTAGGGCTTAAAATTGCTCTGAAGTGAAATCCATTAGTGTGGAGTTGCATCATCACCTCTTTTTTGCCTCTCGTGCAAAAATGTAACAGACATATAAATTCGCTGTTGGCATCGGGTGTTCGGGTTTATAAAAACGTATTCGAGATAGATAGATAGATAGATAGATAGATACTTGATTAATCTCCAAGACAAATTTGTATAACTACGTCTTTGGTATTGAATGAGTTAATAATAGAAGGTTTCATTTAAAAAGTACATTTTGTGTTCAGTTGTGTTGTCATTTAATATTTAACAAGGGGGCAAACACTTTTTCACATCACTGTATGTATGTACTAGGAATGAGCGAATACACATCTATCTGTAGATAGATAGATAGATAGATAGATAGATAGATAGATAGATAGATAGATAGATAGATAGATAGATACTTTATTTATCTCCAAGAGAAATTCACGTTTCCAGCAGCTCTACAAAAGCGTCGTAATAAACTTAATCACTCAAACAAAACAAACAAAGCAAAATAGAAGAGTTAAGAAAAATAAGAAAATAGAATAACAATAAATATATAAATCACTTAAATTTCAATAATACATAATAAAAAATAATAATAATACATAATAACTTAATAAGTCCAGTCCTGTGTGTGTTTTTTCCACTCCCCATCTGTTGTGTTGAAAAGTCGCATGCCGTGGGGGAGGAATTCACAGACACACCTAACTCTTAACATCACAACATCATCTTTATTAAGCATGTATGTGTGTTCTAAATCAACTGAAAGGCAAAGAAGAACAATATGTGAATATTCTTAGCAACATTTAAGTGTGCTCGGAAATCCGAGAAAATACACTCAAAACATGTGAATTCAATTTAAATGATGCGGTGTCTTTCAACACAAGCCCTTATTGTTCATAATAGCACAGCTGAAGTGTGGTTCAAATGTTGTGCTACTATTAAAGCGACTATCGGTAAATAGATTTTCAGACCTGTGTTACAAATTTTTGTTTGATTACATTTTCAGTTCATTTGGAGCTGTTAATACACACAAATATACAGTCTATATTCTTGTCATTCATCTTTCTTGTAATAAAATACAGAAAATGTGGCATATTTCAGACATAGTTGCAGATGGCGATTACTCTTCATCAATTAATAAGAAAATTGTGGTTCATTTGATTACAAATATACAGTACATTAAACAAACATTAACACATCAACATTAAAACATGAGGTCAGCTCAAACTGTTTTTAAACGGAAGAATGAAAATAAAGAAGAAAAAAAGTGACAGAGAAGTGGAGAAAGATACCATTTTTGTTGAAATCTCGAGTGCTGTTACATACACACATTTGAACATGACAGAAATAACAGCGTGACCACACAAAAAAAACTTCCACACAAAAAAGAATCTCGGGCAGAAGACACAGCAGACAGATGACTATGAGTCCAATGTATCCCTCTGAATCTTCTTTGCTAAAAAGGATATCAAGTTCAAACAAAGTGACTTGACATTGTGGGTTGACCTTACATTTTTTGCGCTAAAATCTGAATCTCAGAAATAGTTTTTCACATATTTGTTCATTGCAAAAAATGTTGATAATTTTGATCATTTCTTATGAAATGAATAAGGTGTGGACTTCCACACATCCATGGATACATCCAAGAAAGAATATTTCAAATCTAGGATGATTTATTTTATAAAGTTGTAGCAAGGAAGTTGCACATAAGCAAACAAATAAGCCCACAATGATGAAAACCAAAACCTCGGCAGGGGTAATTAATGCTTTAAGTTTTGCTTTCTGAATCCAACTGTTCCAAGCTTTTTCCAAAGGCTCACAGAGAGAAGAAACCACTAATGTGCAGGATGGCGGGTTGTCTGTGAGAGGGTGTTTACTTTAGAGGGTATCCTGTGGAGCTGCAGGACATCTACAAATGTGTCGACTCAAAGATTTGACAGTACGACACTTCGGCACAATCTGTATTTCTAGAGATGACACTTTGAATGAGTCATTAATGTGAAGCTTCCCTCCATTCTCACCTCAATTCAGTCACAGGCATTGTAAAAGAGTACGAGCACACCCAGATGCCAAGCCATTATTCCAACAGTCTGATTGCTCCGCGGCCGGCGCGATTAAGGAAGAAGACTAAACGGTAATTTTTCACTATGATGGACGGAAGGAGAGAGAAAAGTGGAGCCAGGCTCCGTTTAATCTCCAGCCGATAGAGGGACAGTGGAAAGAGGATGGCGAGCCATCGTTTCGAGGGATACCAAACCTAAATTAAAAGTCCAACCTTGATGGCCTTTTGGATAAGCAGCATATATGATTCCTATTCAAGCACAGTTCCCCTCTAGCCCCATCTTTTACACACAAATATTGTAAAAATGGGGCATTTTAATTCTTTTTTTGTCCAAGTGAAATGATTTTTCTCCCATCACGGGACACTTGGTGAGTGTTAGAATGTGAATTACATTAACATAGTAAGAAAGCTGCCCTCAATACAAAAGAGACAGACTTCTTGGAGCCACAGACAGAAAAGAACCAACTGAATGTTTGGGAAGATCATATAAATCATCTTTATCAGACGCCACAAAGTGTACTTAAGTAATTCTAAGCAGGGATCACAAATTCGTAACGGCTGTGAGCTGCAACGCTTCAAACTGCTGAAAACATATGTGAGGGAGAGTGTATCCATAAATGTACCATTTACCGCCTGAAAAGATCTGCGTCGAAGGAAAGTAATACGGTGACCTACGTCATATTAAAAAATAATGGTATATTTTTTTAAAAATGTAAAGATATTGTTATATGTACAGATTTAGATCCTTATTTTTAATCTATCAAGGAAAACATTTTTAAGAATTTCCAACACCCATGGGAAGCACAAAATCAATTTGTGAAGCAAGCAAATATTCCATGAGCTTCAGTGGTTATGTATGTGCTGTAATAAAAGATTTAATGTTTAATAATTAGGCTCATTAGCGGCTCAAAAATTACAGATTTCAATCAGATTAGGATGAATCATTTGTGCCGGCTGGTTTACAGATGGACTTGTGATTGATGAGCAACCTCAGCATCAGCATCAGCATGTGCGCTGCTCAGCATCATTAGTGTATATGCTTGAAATCAACCCTGCTTTGTTAAGACATTCATATCTTTCATCGGCAACCACATCACCACCTCCTGTGTCAGCACCATCCTGGCAATATAAAGATTTGCTTGTTGTGTCTATCTAGTCTGTGCCCCGTGCTTTACATAAAGCATGGTCTTCAATGGAGTGCGTTGTGTGTGTGTGGGTGTGTGTGTGTGTGTGTGTGTGTGTTGGGTGGTGTCCCCAGCAGTGCAAACATGTTGGTTCCTCTGGTCTCACCCTGGGCAAACAGCATCGGGAGCCCATGAGCCGTGTTCATGGGCAGTGCAGCAAAAGAAAGACTGTCAAATTGGAAGTGTGTTGAGAAAGTTGATTCCATGCTTGATGGCTGCAGGTGGCTGCAGGTGTTTATGGGTAAATAAAAGCATGAAGAAAATATGTGTGTGTGCGCGCGCATGTGTGTGTGTGTGTGTGTGTGCAGGAGAGGCACGGGGCAACCTCTGAAAAACTCCACTAATTGCAACCACTGGGTTTTACCTGAGGGTCTTCTCCAGCTAATATCATTAGATAATTTGCTGTGTGTTCTCCCCCTTGGCCGCTCCAGTTTACACCCCACTTTTAGTAGCGCAACCAGCGGCATCCCCCTCCACATTCTAACATGCATGCTTCCAAGATCCCAATAGTGAGTGCTAAGTGTGAGCTTGTGCGCCCTGCATCTTGGCAAAGACGATTAGTACCTAAGGAGATTTATACACAAACATGGGTACAGTGCACCGTACAGTACCGTACAGGGTACCGTCCAGTTCAATGCTCAAACAACTCTGAATTAAACCTACAATTTAAATGTGTTTTGTGTCTTTGTTGTCTTTTTGTTTGTTTGTGTGAGTACGTGCGTATGTGTGCCCACGCACCATCTGTGTGTATTTACTGTTTCATAAGGGTATACTGAACGAAAGAATGGAAGATGAAAAAAATCCCCCCAAAAATCCGACATTAGACAAACAGGAAGTTATTATCAAAAGCAGTAATGAAGGCCAAAAAACAAGTTCACAGTTAATTTTACTAATAAGAATTAGTTGTACGTCAAGTTACGTCACCATGTTTCGCCATTTCGTGGTTACGTACACACTCCCATAAATTAATGAATGACTTCATTTTGGTCCGTACACACACTGGACTCGCTCCAGAAGTAGTTTCAGCACACACAGCAGATGAATACGGACAGCACGCTGCATGGAAGCAAGAAGCGGTGCACAAGATGGTGCGGATGGACACAAAATGTGCCTCTTTCACAGGTACACGAAGCGAATAACAATGCCTCTTAATGAACTCTTTCACTTAATTATGTCTATCAAGCATAAGGAAGACTCTGGACTATGTGTGCTGAGAAAAAGAAAAGCCATCACCATAGATGTGAAAATGGACATCATCAGATTAAGTCTTTAGTCATTTCTGTAGCCTCTTGGATCTTCCTTGTCAATTTTTGTTAATTACTAATCATAATGCTCAAAGCGGTGTCTTCTAGTCAGTCAATCAATCAATATTTATTTGTAACGCGCCTTACCAACAGCCGAACATTTTACACAATGCAACAAATCACACAGTCATAAAAACAGAAATAAGATACGTATACACAGCAGTTCAGACAACATAATTCTAAACTCAAATTATGTGTCAATGTTTGAATAGGTGTGTCTTTAGCTGTGATTTAAAAACTGATAGTTCAGTTATAGAGTGTAGACAAGGTGAAAGAGAGTTCCAGAGGCTAGGAGCAGACACAGCAAGTGAGCGAGCTCCCCATTTCTTATATCGGGATCTGGGGACCACTAGAGTTACCTGCTCGGAGGAGCGCAGTGTCCTTACTGGCTGGTAAACAGTCAGCAGGTTGAATAGGTAGGATGGAGCAAGACCATTAATGGCCTTGAACACAAACAGAAACACTTTAAAATCGCCCCTGAATGGAACTGGCAGCCAGTGTAGAGAGAAGAGAATGGTGGTAATATGGGCATGTTTTGAGGCATTGGAGACGAGGCGAGCAGCGGCGTTTTGTACCAGTTGAAGTCTGCGGACAAGGGATTGATTTAGTCCAACATAGAGGGCGTTACAGTGGTCGATCCTGGAACTGATGACGGCATGATTGGCTTTTTCAAGGTCAGCACGGGACAAAAAAGGTTTGACTTTTGACAGGAGCCTAAGCTGGAAGAAAGTTGCTTTCACAACAGCATTCGCCTTTTTGTCAAATTTCAGGCTGGAGTCAAAACTAACACCCGAAGTTCCTAACGGCTGGAGTGAACTGTGGTGTCATGGGACCAAAGATGGGTGTGCTATGGGAAGAGTCAGGGATGAACAGAATATATTCAGTCTTCCCCTCATTTAAGTGGAGCAAGTTTTGTGAAAGCTACTGTTTTATTTCATGAAGGCAACTGTGAAGAGTGTCCAGTGATGTTCTGTCATTTGGGAGCACAGGTAAGTGTAGCTGAATGTCATCTGCGTAAAGATGGAAACTGATGTTGTGGTTGTGGTTGTGGAAATTCTAGGTCTTAGTGGTAGCATGTACAGAGAAAACTGAAAGTGGTCCGAGGATTGAGCCTTGTGGTACACCTGAGGAGAGAGGGGATGCAGTGGAAGAGAAGTCATCCAGCATAACAAGCATAAAAAGTCCACACTGTCCGTTCCTTCTTTTTTTGTAGTTTATGCCTTCTTAACGCTCTTTCCGCGTTCTCCTTCTGCAGCTGCGAGATAATATAGACTTACCTTACTTTCTGCAAGGAGAGCTTCTTCTCTGGAGTTCAACATCTTGTAGGTCCCTTGCAAATAGAGGAATTGATGAAGCTCGGGGTGATGCCTGCTGCTGTGTGGCGTCACGCAGGACAAAGCAGGTCCAAATAATGCCACGAGTGCTTCACGGATGCGGGAAGTGGTGGTGACATTTAGGGGTGTAACGATTCGTTGTAATAACGATTTGATTCGTATCACGATTTGTGGTTGCCGAAATGATTCAAGGACGATATTGGTTCATTTAGAATGATACGATTCGAAACAATTCAGTAACTTTAAATCGATTCAGTAACTTTTTAGCCAAAAATTCCATCAGTCTGACTGTGAAATAAATACCTGGAAACTGGACAGTGCAAGGTGAAATTTCCTAGATTCCAGAGTAGCTGTTTACATTTTTTGGATAATCAAAAAGTCCTGGGAAGAAAATAAAGTGTCATTTCATGTAGGCCACACTACACACACCATACTACAAATTGCATGTACATAGCAATTCCAGGGCAAAATTAACATATTTCGCATGATCAGATTTTAACAAAATTTCATCTGCAGATAGATATTAAAGTGAATTTATATCCTACATACATTTTATCTTGTCCTGACACTCCGATCCATGAGTTTGAAAGGCTTAAAGTTGGATTTAACTTTAAAATTATGACTCAATGTGGTTAAACACTATATAAACATAAAGTATATACGTGTAAATCCAGTATAAAGCATGGCGATGACATCACAGGCAGGCTGAATCGAGTGTAGCATCCGAGGTGCAGGGTGTCTAGAGGCACTCTTTACAGGACAAAATCTCACGAACTTGTGCTCTTTGGAGAGGACGTGTCGGCTCCGTTAATTCAACTGCACATGTGCCAACCACACTGTAACCCTTGGTAACCACAATAGTCGCCTTTACATGATGTCATCCATGCGCCCCACTCAACAGGCATGACTAACCAACTCACGCCAAATCCAACTGTTACACAAGTAACGTTTTACATCTTTATCATTAAAATGGTAACGAAACACACCATACCACACCACTCCATACAAAGCCTGTCGTGCTTAAATCCAATTCTTTATTTCCTAGTATCGATTCAGTCGATTGATTACCTTTTAAACGATGTTAGATTGATATATGTTGTCCGGAGTGGAAACTTGCTGAGCACAGATCGATGTAGTTGGATCACAGGAATATAAATTGATACATCGATGTAGTAGATGAATCGTTACACCCCTAGTGACAATGTATACTCGTGTGGGAGCAATGCACATCCTGCGTACGATGTTGTGCACTAGACGTAAACAGTTCTAGATTTTGGTGTAAATAAGCCATGCGGGAGGGTGGCATTTTGTGCCAATGAGCACCATTTTTGGTCACAAATTGCGTTCCAAGTGCGTAAACAGTGCATAAACTAGTCTTCGACCTTTTCAGGCATGCCACCTAAATGACACGCATTGTGGAGGCAAAATGCACTCAAGTGTAAACACCACTTTTGTGTTATTGTAGCAGTACAACATTTTTTACACATGGATGACCGTTGGAAATGTTAAAATGTTACTTAAAACATTGCCTATGTAGTGAATAAGGTTTTACATTGACAACTGTTGACCCTGGAATGAACGACTTTCATTTAGTTATTTGTTATGGAAAATACATTTTCAAATACAAAAAAACGATCCATCCCTGTCCCAAAACTGATTTTGCTGCAATTCTATTTGTTTTTATGAGGACAATTCTTTAGAAATCTAAACAAATTGAAAGATGGGAAGCCACATAGAATGGATTGTGCTCCTGTCCCAAGGGTCAACTGCACTGGAGTCATACCCACAATGGAATTAGAAACTTAATCAGCAATTAAAGAAAACAAGGTGTCTTCCACTACACTGCCACCCTTACACCCTGCTTTAGTCTGTTTCTGTAGGCTATGGACTACTCCAATTCTACCTCTCCATCTCCCCTACTCATCCCCCTCCTACTTTAAATAGAAACAGCGGGCCGCAGAAAAACAACTTTCTGCTGATGCGAATACTCCTTCATCCTTCCCATCTTTCCCCTCTGCCTCCTGCTCCCATCTCACACGCACACACAACACACAAATCGACGATTATGGGCAACATCGATTAGTATGAGCCCCCCAGCCCAGATATAGATGTTAAATCTGGGTGGGCTGCGCTCTCATCCTGAGGGGTCTACAGCAGGGAGCATGTAAAAGTCTGTTTGAGGTAAAACTAGCTGCACCTGGACTGTCCATTGGTTAAAATTGTGTGAAAGGTTTAAAAAAAAAAAGGTTTAAGAGATTTGCAATGATACCAACCACATAACTATTTCTGGCAGCTAAGTGTAAGAGAAGCCGGTACAGGGTTTTTTTCTATGCTTCACCTCAGTGTTTTCATAGTGGAAACTCCCAGTTATTCCCCTGGCTGCAGCCAGATGTATGGTTTGGCCCAGGAGGGAGAGGTGAGAGATGTGTGAAAGGTGTGAGAGGTATTGACATAACCTCTTTCCCCTACTTTCACCTGCAAAAGGCCTGTATGACTCAGTCAAGCATCACACCTGTCACCAGAGGCCGTGTGCGCGAGTATGGCTGTGAAGTGGACAAAAAGGGCAACAAAAGAAAAAAATGAAAACACAAAGAGGCAAAATAATGCCCACGTATTGGAGAAAAAGATGAGATCAACTAAGAATCAGTGGTGAGGTAGCAGCCAATCTGGAACATCTTTCAACCTCACACTTTTCCGTGTCAGCACACTGGCTGCCTGTCAAAGAACAGAAAGAGAGAGCTGCGGAAAGACTGCAACGGACAAACCAATGGATGGATTTACATCTGTGAAAACAGCCACACAGGATGAGAGTTTGATTCAAATATCTCGCCAGCATCCTTCCCACGCTGCATATCAGTGATGGTGTGACAGGTGAGTACTCTCAACAGCAGACAAAATAAATGAAATGTAGTGAATTGGATAAGATATACACACGATGTGTGTAGCTCCTTCTATGGCGAGGAACCATATTTGGCTGAAATTGAATTTGTCGTAGCAAATAAATGAATAAAGGTAATGAAAATAATTAAACAGATATAATTTAAGAAACACAACGATAAAAACGTACACTATACTGATAGTTAATACACTATACTGATTATTAATTTAATGATAATTATCATAAATGTTGAAAAAATTACTGAAATAAAGCAAGTTTTGTTTTACAATTTAGAATCTTGAGTAAATATTTCATTGAGTGTCTTACAAAGGGCCTGAGTGCCTTAACAGAGATTTCATTGGAGAATAACATATCACTGATAAAACTAATCATTTTATTTATTTATGTGCTTGAATATTTGTCTTACATTAAAAAATAATTGTTGATATGAATTTCAATACTACCGGTTTATCAGTCAAGTGTATTTTTCATTTACATTGTGTATACATTTATTACCACGTTTTCAAACGGGACCTGCACCGGTGAGAGTTTATAACTGAAATAGCAATAAATGTGATTTGATATCAAGGCTTACAGCACTCACAATAATATATCACACTGTATTTTAGACCATGTGAAGGGTGAGCAGAGAAAATATAGGCGCACAAATAATCAACATTTTACCATGTTATTTACCCTGAGTCATATTTTAATATCAGGAAATAAACCATAACGGTTGTGAGCATTATAGAAATGAATAACTGTTGTGGGATGTGTCATGTTCAAACTTGTAATGTTGTTTGGGGAATATTGTAGGTGTATTCTCCCACCCTCTCCACCCAGTCGGACCGGCATTCCATGTCCTCATAAATAATTCATTTCTTAATCTGATTTCCCAGAGCGATTCTCAGTGTGTTAGTCACATATTCAATAACGGCTTGTGGTGAATAATCTGGCTGTGTGTTTCCATGATTCCCCCCTCCCCTTGTTCTGTGGCAGTGTGCGTGTGTGGTCTGTAAGCGACAATGGAGGAGGTGGAGACGGATGGGGATGAGAGGAGACCTACTCTTCATCAGTCAGCATCCTCACAACTTGACAATGAACAGATGCGTACGCTGCTGCATCACATTGATGCTTGGGATTACTCGTCTCTGTCATGTGCCGCTGCAACATTAGTGCTCGGCAACAGACACAACAAGCTCAATGATTTAACAACTTCTCAATTCAAAGCGAGAGGTAAGAAATGATCAGGTAGTAGAAAAATGCCAATCCTTCACGGTCATGATTAAATAGTTCTATGAAAGACCCAAAAGACACAGCAGGGATTATATACAATACCTCATCTGACCCGGGAGCCCTCAGGAATGAGCTGGAGTGCATTACCAGGGAGAGGGACAAGCGACAGAAAATTTGCAGACATTGGAAAACAATGCTTTCTTAGAAATCCTGTCTCCTCTTTCTAATTTCCCATCCATCAAAATGAAATACTGCATAATTTCCAGGAAAATTCTACCTAATAAATACACCAAAGCACATAGTGATTGCCACATTGAGGTTGCAGTTGTGGTTCCACAGAAAAACAAAATTGTGAAAAACAAATGATTTGTTGTAGAAGAAGGGAAATGGAGGAATTGATCTCACTGTCCTGTCAGCTGTTATGATCTTAGAGCTGGTTCTTTCACGCACACCGTCTGGCCAAAAACGGCAAGATATCCAGACTTTCTCAAAATGATTCAAATCCGATGAATTACAAAGAATTAAGTACCACAGCAGTGAGGTGGAGGTCAAAAACAATTCCACAAAAGCAAAGCATGTTTAAGTAGTGGGGAAATGTGCGCAAGGACAACTAAAGACAAGACAACTAAAACATTAGAAATCAACACTGCTGAAAAGAATCGGTTTCATAACACACAGATTATATTCCGTCTGAGGATAGAAGTGTTCTTCTGTGTCTGTGAGTGTGCGTGCATGTATATGTGAGTGTGTGTGTGTGTGTGTGTGCATGTGCAGGCAGCAGAATAACAGGACAAGTGCATCACTAATGACAGAATTAGAGCATCTTGCTAAATATGAAACAGACAAAACAGGACAAAAATGATAGCCCTCAAACATCCAATTAGTGAATTTGCTAATGTCTACTACGGAGTTGTGCCTGTTCAGCAACATTAAAGCGGTGCAGCCACCTCCTGACAATCCTTATCTATTAACTCTATTATCATGCAATACTTTGTAACTAAGAAACTTCATCTCTGACCTTTCAATGACATAAACAGAGACCGAGTTAATGATAACGAGATCTTGTGGCAGGATGTGTTGGGATTTTAATGGGACAAAAGGAAGGATGACTTTTGGCTTCATATTTGATCGTTGGGCAAGTGCACAGGATGCACAACGCGTCACACGCACGAGACACCACCACACACACGTACATGCACACACACAAGCCGGTGAGCTACATTAGTATAAACCTAGAGCACCCCCTAGTGTCAAATTTCAATAATCCACAAAGCAGTAAAAATGGAAAGGTTTTCCACACGCATGCACAATGTTGAAGTTCTAATTGCAGCAACATAAGAAACACTCAAATAAAGTCAGGTTCTATACATAAGTGGAGAGCATAAGGTCTATCCATCCATGTTCTATAACAACTTGTCGTCACGGGTGAGCTGGAGCCTATCCCAGCCGACTTTGAGCGAGAGGCAGGGCACACCTCGGACAGGTCGCCATTCAAACGCAAACAATCATAAACAAACAATCATTCACACCTATGGAAAATTTAGGGCCTTCACACAAGCAAGGGAGAACATGCAAACTTCACACAGAGACACAGAATCAAACCCTCAATCTTCTGAGGCTGTAGTCAACTAATTGTCAAATGTTGTTTTTGTTGTTGTTGTTGTTTTAGAGCAGAGCTAATGGGGATCCCTGCAGATCCCTCAGATAGCAAATAAACATGCTAGGTGTGGAACAACAGTACATTTATTTATTTAGTATCGAATCGAATAGTCAATTATTCAAAGACACCCCTACTTGAGAGCGACCTGAGGCTTCATCCGGTGACCAAAGCCTAAAGTCCAGATTTGTTTTTTGTTTGCAAAATATGAAAGCTGAGGCATTTCTGCAATCTTGTACATCCTAATTTAGCACTGGGGGAGTTAACGCACCTGTCAGCTCGATGCTGACGAGGGTGATTTCTCGAGTTGTTGTTTGTGCCATCATTTGAAGGAGACTGCGAGAGATGGGCAAGACACGAGGATCCCCCGGCCACCGGCAAAGACATGCAATCCTAACATGTTAAAATGTTGACTGCTTAATGATTGATGGTAGTTATTTGCAGCTTTTCAACACAGCTCCCTTGCCTCCACAACCCCTCCTCTTCGTCCTCTTTTTTCATCTTTCTTTGGCTATAGCTCTCGTTTTTGCTGCTCCGCTTTTCTTCTTCCCAGACAATAAGAACATTTTCAATGATGTGCCATTTTGTGGAAGTGGTGTACTGCTGTCTACAACATACTGTAGAATACCTTGGTTATTTTTATGTTTTGCTGTTTTTACTCCGTCAAACTTCACAAAAACCTTCTAAAATATACTTTGAAAGAGCACACATTGAAAGAGAAAATGGAGAAAATGAAGAGTGACAGTGATTCAGATTTTTTGTTATATACAGTGGAACCTTGGTTTGCGTATGCCCAATTTTGTATGCCCATATTTTTTGTGAACAAAAATGACGGGACATTTTGCCTCGGTTTGCGTCCACTATTTCGGTTGTCTTACAATATGGCACGCGTCTTTTTGTGTTACTAGTGAGTCCAACTGTGCTCAGAACGTGTCTTTATTACAATCAGTAATTGTCCCCCATCTCCGTCGTCCGTCTATGATGTCATCAGCAGTTGACTCTGTAGTTATTAGCTAACTAACATCGTTAGGCCACACGGCTCTGCTTTGCTTATTGATCACGGCTGCAAAATAATCCACAATAGAGCCAAAGAAAGTTGCAATTACGAGCTCCTAGATAAAGACGGTGATAAAGACAATAGAATTCAATCAATAAATATGTGGATCACTGCTCATTCCTTGCTGTGGCCTCATAGCGGTCTTTGTCAACAATCAAGCCTTCAATCAAGGCAAAAGTGACGTTATCCCTTTCATTCATCATTTATATGCACTTTGAATTGTTTTCTGCATGTAAAACGATAATTATTCTTTATAAAATATGTTTTTTGTTAATATTTTTGGGTGTCTGGAACAGATTAATTGGATTTTTGCTGTGATTTTGGATTTCAGAATGTACCGTTCTGAATTTGCAAAATAAGATCGCCAAAAAATCTCTTATTGTGTTAAAAAAACACCTGACATATTTTTAGATTTAGATGTTGATTTGTGGATAGACATGAAGATAAAGATGTGAATGAGGAGACAAATGTGTCAGCGTAGGTCTGGATGTCTGGAATTACCACCACACTGCCAACTCCCCATCCATCACTGGCTTACACAGTGTGAGGGTGTCTGGCACAAGAGGAGGCTGAGGGGGAGAGGAAGAGGACACAGGACATCGGAGGCCACGGTGCAAGTTGCTCATACATCATCCGAGCTTGAAAAGCAAAATGAAGCACAAAGGTGAAAGTTGCACAGAAGAGGTGCTTTATTTTCATTACTTTACTTTCACCTTTTCTTAATATAATCATTGAAACAAAGTGTGCTTCTCTTTTTTTTTTTTTTGGACTTGCTCACATCACACCTTCACTCTCTTTTCTGACTTCCGCTCAATGATTCCTTTGGCTGTGCAACTGACAGACTGAGAGGCAAGACAAGAGAGGGCCTTTAGTCTAGAGATCATTACCTTTACATTATTAATGTATGGCCAAACCACAAAGGACACTTGCAGTCAAAGAGGAACAGAAGACTCTACAGTGAAACACGCTGGGAAGTTGAATTTAAGTATACCATGCACAGTCTAGCTGGTCACATAAGGACATGACTGAACACAACAGTTCCAAGTGCATTACATGCAGTAAGTAATAAAATACTGATTGTTTCATCAGGTCTAAATTGCAGCTTTTCTTCTCCACTTTTTTTTATAAAAGACATTTATTTGAAATGTGGCAGAAAAAAGGTTGTGTCTGTGGTTGTTGTGTTACGCAGGCAAAGAGCAGGTTTGAGAGATACTTTGGTGAGGGCAGAATTAACGGCGGTGCGTTTCATTAAATGCTCAATATATCTTGTGTTTTCTGGATCATTTAAGCCCCATTACAGAACAGTGGCACTGCTTTAATTTCTAAAGTGCCTTTCAGAGGCATCACCTCAGGCGCCTTGCTCCTGCTCTTGCGCACATGTATCGTCAAAAGCACCCGCATGTACGCGTGGGAGTAAAGTCAGACTCGTGTGCTCTGTGCTGACAAAAGAAAAAGTAGCAACACCTGCAGAGAAACACACACAAACACTAAGTCTTGTTCCATCACAGATGTGCAATTTCTTCTGTTCAGTGGTAACCGGTCACAGCAGCCACGGTCACCGTTTGTTTGGCAGACACATTTGACTTGCCTGGCCTGAGGATGAACCTTGCAGTCAACTGGCGACAAGGTCAGACTCCCTGTATGTGAATGCGAGAATACTGAGATGCATTTGTCCATTTTGCTTGCGGTAGTAAATGATGACGTCTACAGGCATTGATAGATCACATTCACATTGCTTAATGTTGCTTTGCGAACATGATAGCAAGTGCGTGCACGTGAATGTATGTGACAAGTGTCTGCTGAGCCAGCTGCACACTCTGCAAGGTGGAGGTGAGCACTGTGTTGTTCGAAGCAATTGATACACTGCAAATAGAGTGGGCTTCCTGTCCGGGTTTTGTGGCTAAGGTGCTAAATGCTTCAAGAAACCAGATACACGTGCACATCCTCTAAAGAGATGGAGGGATAGGCTGAGGAGGGAGGCAGAGCACTGAGAGGAATAGAGAGAGAGAAAGGTAGAGGTCGAGACAACCATTCCGAGGAAAGTATGCATACACTTTTTATGGTTCCCATTCTGTTCCACTCCTCTATTAAAGATACACAATTTTCATGCAGATGCTAAGGAGGGCATCTTGAAAATCACATCACATGAGAAGCTGAGAATGTCATTTGTTCCTCTCTCTAATGAGATGGAATGTGGCTAAATTAGCAGCTGAGGGGCACTCATTTACAAGACTATCAAATGATCCTTTACAAAACACACTCAATATGCATTAGATGTCAGCTTTGTGAATATAGGATGGCCTTCACATTCACTCAAATGAGGAGGGGTGTATTTAGATGTGCAGCAGAGGAAAATGCCAAACTGAAATCATCCATCACGATGCAATAAAAAGGCCCGCAGCGCTCGGAATGGGAGCGCGGAGTGAGATGTTTGTGTTGGCCCACTGGGTTTCCCTTCTGTGACGGACAGAGTGTGTAAATGAATGTGTAAATGTTAAAAAATGTTCTTATTATTAGACGAATTGCATCATTAAATCACATTATAAAAACAAAAAATGCACCATTAATTTCCTCCCCAAACAGCCGTAAGTACACGTTTCTCCGTCCCTGTCTCTGTGTACCCCCATGGGGCGGAAATTCAAAAGCCATTCCATTCTATTACAGAGATCAATCACAGAGCATGTTTGAGGCCGGATGAGTCGCAAAGCAAAAAAAAACAACTTCCTGAACGTGACTTTTGCCTACAAGCTAAAACCGAGGTAGTGCCGCCTTCCTCCAAGAGAACATGAAAAAAGAGCATGAATATTTGATGAGAGAGGTGATGAGCTCAATCAGGGGATATCAGTCTAGCAGATAGGAGTGGACAGACCGGGACAGAGATCTGTGCTGGGCTAAAACAGCATACCTACTGTCAGAGATAGCAGCGAATGGTGGAGATAAGCACGGCTGTACGGGCGGCCCACCTGGATTTACACCATGGATCTGAACTCAATTAAAAAAACAATGTGTGGCTTGTTTGAAATGGGCATCATTTTCTCTGTCCAAACACCAACACAAGTGATCGAAATTGTTTGTCATCGATTAACAGACTTGAACTTTGACAACTTTGATTTGTCTTGCAGGATATTTAGCAGAATTGTCATCCATAAACCGCATATGTTGCTACAAGGAATTTTTGTTTTATTTCTGATGTCAAGGCAATAAAAAAAAAGAAAACATCGATACATTATCATCACATGCTAGCATCCGCACCCATCCCAGCATGCGCTGACCCCACCAACCTCTACTTCTCACATCTGTGACAATGCCAACGCAGCATGACGAATGCAAACCAAAGGTTCACCTATTTATCACTGTAGCAAAGATGGCGAGGCTAATTATACAACCGTGAAAATTATGATGTTTTGTTTGTCCTCTGAAAGAGTGGAATACAAAGGAGAGGGTTACAAAATGGGAAAAAATAACCTTGCAGGTCTTTTATAAGAGGGCGCAGGTACATAGAAAATAAACACACAAACACATACAAACACAGTTTTCCTCTGCTTGGTGACATGATTAATCCAGTGCATTGAGGGAAGATTTTGACCCTCAACAGGAAAGTCTGCGAGAGGCACTGATTTATTTAGATACCATGCGGTTCACATTAATTATCCACATGCAGGTGCAGACCTAAATTGCTTCTCCCCTATACACGCACAACACACAAACACGCAAATAAATAAATGAAACAAGAATATACAGCCTGCCCTCATTGCCGTGCCAGTCAATACTTGCTAGCTACTGGGTGGCACAGAGAACGCACGCCGTCACTGCACTGAAAAATTGTGCAACTCCATGTAGCACAAATGCAAACAAACAAAAAGCAAACACAAATCTTATCTTAGGTATGTAGTTTTTTTCTTAAGTGCCTGTTTTTCTTCTCTTTATCAAAAGGATTTACTGTATTAATCAAGATATTTGGAAATAATCAGGCATATATTTAAGAAGGAAATGAAGCATTCAACGGTTTGAGACTATAGAAAATATGTCAATCAACTTTCTAATAAAGTGGAACCTTGGTTAGCGTCATTAATGAGTTCCAGAGGGTCTGACTCAACAGAAATGTACTCCAATCGGATCCATTTTTCCCATATGAAATAAGGTAAATCCAATTAATCTGTTCCAGAAAACCAAAAATGTTAATACAAAACCCGTTTTTGTAGTTTTCACAATCGTTCGCATCTTTATCTTCATGTCTGTCCACGAATCAACATCTAAATATAGAAATGTATCGGGTGATTTTCAACACAAGTAATAGATTTTTTTGGTGATCGTATTTAGCAAATTCAGAACAATACATTCTGTAGTCCAAAATTCTAGCAAAAAGCCATTAGAAATGACAAATTTCCTTGATTGGCGTCATTAATCCATTTGAGAAGTGTCTGACGAAACCTGAAACACATTCTAACTGAATGCATTTCCCCACAAGAAATAATGCAAATCCAATTAATGTGTTGCAGGCACCCTAAAACATTGACAAAAAACACATTTTATAAAGACTAATTATAGTTTTACATGCAGAAAACAATTCAGAATGCATGTACAGTAAATGCATATTAATTATGAATTAAAGGGATAAATGAACATTTAAGGTTACTCTTATCTTCAATGAAGACATGATTGTTGTTAAAGACGCGGGATCAACATGGACACCACCTTCATGTTTTGCCATGAGTAATTTCTTGAATTCAGTAGTGTTTCTCGCCCCAAGTCTCTGCTTTTCTTTTGATCACAGCTGCAAAATAACGCAAAATGGATCCAAAGAAAGTTGAACAAAGAAGGTGAGAAACACTATTTAATTCAAGAAAGACCTCATAGCAAAACACAAAGATGGTGTCCATGTTGATTTCGCTGCCACATTGTGTGTTTGTCACACACGTGACCACATCACGTCTTCAGAGAAGGTAAAAGTAATCTGAAATTTCGATTTATCCCTTTCACTAGTCATTTATATGCATTTAGAATAGTTTTATGCATGTAAAACTATAACTGGAAAACATTAACAGCGTTTTTGTGTTACCAGTTGTGTTCGTTAGCAAAGAACTACAGAGTCATACCCTGATGACATCATAAACGGGCTACAGAGCTGCCTTCCAGTTCCTGTTTCCTGTTTGTATTAGTAAGGTGCTAACAAGGACGTTTTGTGATAAAAATACACAGTTGCACTCACGCAGTGCATTAATAACTGGGGTGTACACTAACCAAGGTTCCACTGTATAATATAACATCTGAGGTTTGAACATGGAGGCTGGATTTTTTTTTCCATAGAAAGTTACGGAAACAGAAATAATCCATTCCAGGGTCAAAACGTTGCCCTCATAGAAAACAGACACTTTAAGTAACTTTTGAGCATTCTTCATACACTAGTCACACTAGAGGCAGCATGAGCCAGAATGCCGTCGGAATGAAAATTCTTGGTTTAGTCATGGATATTTGAAGTGCTTTCTAAATATTCTGACTGCATTCTGAGTGCACTCCAAATATAAGTGCACGCCATTCTTGTGGCCGGCCCAAATCATTTTATCATGCTAAAAACTTTCAAGGTGGATGTGAAGTGGAAAACTATATCGAACAGCATTCGAAAGGTATTCTAATTGCACTCTGACTGCATTCTAAATATTCTTACAGTATTCTAAATATTCTTAAACAGTATTCCAAACATTCAGATCGCAATTGAAAAAAAAAAAAAACAGTTGCCACTGAAAAAAGTCAAGTTAAGTCCAGAAGCAGCCGCCGGCATGGACAGCGCAGAGGTGCTGAAAAGAGGTTGAAGGCCAACAAGCCCACTGAAGCTTATTGTAGCTTAAGCTTAAGTTTGCTTAAGTTGCTGGGGCCACTTAAATTACAGTAATTCAGACAAACTCTTTACTTACTGTAAGTGGCCCCAGCAACTAACTGGAACTACGTTCCTCTTCACCGAAATACGATCAGAACTGAGCTCAGGGGACCAAGTGGGGGGTAAGTCGCTGTCAATGCACTACACTGCTGATGGGGATGTCATACAACTTCATGTCAAAATATCCAAACTATACCTTTAAGAAATATCTTTTTTCTCAAAATCTGGGGTCAAATTCCAAATTGCCAGGCTTCAGGCTTTAGAAGTTCCAATGTATGCTGTTGCATCAACACCAGAGCATAGCATTATTATCGGAAAGTGTGCGTGTGTGTGTGTGTGTGTGTGTAAAAGCAGCAGCCCCAACATAATGCTTCCCTCCAAGCAGACCTGGTGGTATGTGAGGTCTCTCATCATGGCCAACATTAGCACCCCACCATGTCTTGATTAGGCCCCCGCTGAGCTTAAATCCACATTGCTGTGTGTCGTGTGAAAACAGAAAAAGTGGAACTGGAAGAGAAACCAACACTGTCTCTTTATCCCAGCAACAGCCTACTCATTTCTCTCGCTACAAATGGCTGTCAGGCCCTGGTTGGCATGCATCAGAAGCTTGGGAGCGGGCTCCATCAATGCTCCTCTGTCGCACTCATTTATTACCCAGTTTGTTTGCACTCTTATCCACGGCCTTGCCCTGCTAGGCCATTCATCAAACAAACACAGACACACTCTGGCTCACATATAGACATGCTTCTGCTCGCTGACAGTCTGCACATCACTTTCCTCAACATTGTGACACATACTTACATGCGGCTTTCATGTTCACCGTAGCTGTTACCCGCATGCACTATCCTAACAAAACATGCGTAGTGTTGGAGTAGTTCAAACATGCTTCTGACATGTCATCCCATTATTCATCTGTTCATTCACTCACATCGTCCCTCGTACTCTTGTGTTCATTCCAATGACACAATCACTCCCCAGGAGACCAAGTGTGTATCATAGCGCATCACTGAACAAATCCTGAACTCATCAATATCAGACAATTCTGTACAATCTAATGGATTCATTTATCAATACTTAACACATTCCTGGCTGAAACCGTCAGAAGAGTTGTGAAAAACAAAAAAGAAGACACATGCAATTGGCAAACACACCTTTCAGCCATCCACCACAATGTGGCCCTTCAACATGTGTTTGAATAAACAGGATTATATTACCATGTGTTCAGAAATACTGTAATCCCTTTCTAGTTTTTGTAAGCAACACATCTTAGGCCAGATATTAAAGATATGCATTTTGGCTTTCCGTGCACAGTTGTCTTTAAAAGCAGCATTTTGAAAACTCTTCTGTTGTTTATGGACGTATAAAACGGAGCTTTATCGGTATGTGTACTTTGAGTTGTGGAAAAAATCTCATTTATTTAAATTGTACTTAACAATAAAATATGTTTTATCAGCACAAATAAGGGAATAACTTTATTTTCTATCAATGGAATAACTTTATTCCATTATTTGTGTTGATAGAATTTTGTGTAACGACAGCCGTACAGGCGTCTTGTAGCACGCATGGACAATTGCAAAAATATCAATTCATGTTGTCTGCCCGGCTCCATGTAAGCGAATGTTGATTTCAAACATAATGTAGAGCGGGCATGTAGATGTTACAGGCCTCGCACTGAGTAGCCTGGTCCCAGTGTTCATTATTATGGTGGGTGTCTGTTTGGGATAATAAAAGGAAAACACGTTGTGGTCCATTGCGCTCTCATGGCAGTCTGTAGCCAGTATCTTTATTAAACAATATTTCAATATATAAACAGTATTTCTCACTATTCATCTGTTCTCTCATTTGCATTTTTCTTATGCACTCAATGGCATCAAAAAGTACCAATCGTGTAAATTTTCATGTCACATATGTCCATTCACAATGCTGGAACATTATACTCACTCAATCATTTTTATATATTTGTAGTATATGAACAATCAATACAAAGTCACTTTAAGGGGTAATAATAACATTCACCAACAATGTATTATTTTCTGTGTGATGACAAACACACTGTGGTTTTGCTGCTTTACAAACCTCTTAAATATTTACATGTAAGAAACTCACTTTGTTGACACTGACAGTTTCATCTTAATATCACTGCTTTCTTGAACGCAACGCTGTTTCAATATATTTTTCTATCAATAACACACATCCCAAGTACAAAAACATAAATAAATGCACTCCTTGCGCCACACATGGGAGCCGACGTCGCCTCTACTAGGGATGAGAAAATACACCACTATCTGTATCTGTATCTGTATCTGTATCTGTATCTGTATCTGTATCTGTATTTGTATCTGTATCTGTATCTGTATCTGTATCTGTATCTGTATTTGTATCTGTATCTGTATTTGTATTTGTATCTGTATCTGTATCTGTATCTGTATCTGTATCTGTGTCTGTTCACCCACCTGAATGACCTGTATCCGTATCTGTACTCGGACTGGGCATAAACCGGAAGTGGGCCTTGTTTTAACCGGAAATAAGTGGGGCTTAAATCCATCATTATTTTAAGTCTGAAATTTACACGGATTGATCAGAAGTTGCTTTATTTATTGTTTATTATTCAGCTACATGTGTACTGTGTATGCGTGTAAGTGATCTGTAAGACTTTATTATTTAATTAATTGTAATGATCTGTGTGAAGCTGGTGATTCATGCAATCATCCAGTGACGGCAAACAGGGAAATAACCTGTCAACCTTGTTCAATGTAGTTTCCTCAAAAGCACCATGATCAGTACTACGACTAAAGTTTTCTAACTGACTGTATATCACCAGCCAAATTAGAAGCAAGCAGACAGAGAAAAAAAAAAACACAGGCAAAAAAACCACGATCATGGAAGCTGTTTGAAGCGCCAACTGACTAAGCATGCTGAATTACTACAAGAGAAAATGATGAAGCAGTCGCAAAAGGAGGCGAAAAAGCAAGAAGTCACCCTGGAACAAATACTAGTGAAACTGCAGAGGCTGGATCACATAGAGGAGAAGGTACAGAGGCTGGATTATATGGAACAACACATGGACTCCATAGTGCAGTAGGTCCACGACTTGAGGGATGAAGTCTTGTGAGTGGAGAATAAAGAATTACAGGATAGTGATGCAGCTCTGAGGGCCACTCTCAACAAAGATGATGAAAAAATGAACGAGCCAGACGAAATGGATGTCGCTTCAACCCAGCAACAAGTTGTCACTTTTTTACAATCAAAGGAGGTGGATGAGCATCTGACAAAGCACAATGCTGAAAACGCCAAGAAGGCATGTGATCTGAGGAAGCAAGGAAGGATCCAAGGTACTTTGAGTGCCAATTGCAAAGGTTTCATCAAGTTAAATGGAGGACCAGAGGCCAGAATACTTGTTGTCAAAGACATCAAGGATCTGGATAAATACTAAAGACCATACCAACATGGAAAAGGAAAACAGCTCTAACAACGTCATTAATATGCCACAAGAAGATCTGCAATTGGTTTCACAGATGACAAACAACTAGAGTTGGAAAAAGACATAAATCCGGACACAATTTTTTTTTTTCTCATATCACAAATGATTGTTGTTATTATAGGGAGGAGCAATACAACAATAATCTTAATATTAGCGATAAGTTGTCAATTATCCACATAAACAGCAGAAGCATGTATACGAACTTTAAAATCAGACAATATTTGAAATAATTCAAGGAACCCTTCAATCTCGGAAACTCGGATTAATGCTGACAAAGGTATGGACTTTGAGCTAGAAGGATATGTAATGACCTGCAACAGGTCCTGACTCAACAGGAATAATACAAGTGGAGGAGGAGTGGCTGTGTATGTGGACAAACATCTGAACTGTAAAATGGTAACGAATATGTCATTTGGTATCGATAACATCATAGAATTTATAACGATTTAAATCTGTAAAGAAAAAAGTGAAAATTTGTTCATAAGTTGTTTATATAGAACTCCAAAGTCAAGTATTGAAACGTTTGAGGATTGGATTAAAACAACCTTTGGTCAAAAAGAAAATTTCGTCTGTGGAGACTTCAATATTGATCTTCTGAATCCATTTAAGTACACGGAAATAGATGTCTTCATGTATAGTTTGAGTCTATATCCTAAAATCATTAGACCAAGCAAAATAACAGACCACTGTGCCACCCTTATCCATAATATATTCACCAGTGACTTTGATAATAACACTACTAGTGGTCTACTAATCAACGACATCAGTGACCATCTGCCAGTGTTTAGAATTTACAACTAACATAATAAAAGGCAGATGGAGGCCAAAAAGACTTTTCAAAGACTAGGCACAGAGGATAGCGTCAAGGCTTTCAAGAAAGATCCAGAAAAACAAAGATGGGAGAGTGTGTACAGTGCTAGATATGGATGAAGCATATGAACAGTTTCTAAACACTTATGTGAAGCTTTATGATAAGAACTGTCAATGGCGAGAAATGTCCAAGAATCAAAAGTTGCCGCGTGTTTACTCTTGAACACGCAAAAAGTAATTTCAGTATGGTGAAAACCAGCAAAACAATGGTGGCCATTGCACACATAAAATTATACTTATATAGTGTGGAAATAACAGCACATAATTGTTACATCATCTTTTGGCAACAAGCCAAAATATATACCTATACCTAAGTAACAATACAAATGGTAAACCAGAAAATAAATTGAAAATAAAATGATAAACTATGGTTTTTCTACAAGAGTCAGATGGTTAATTGTATGAGACCATGGCTTGTTTGGTCTGAAGGTGAGAATAAAGAAAGCTACACTGTGGAATCCTCCTCGCCTCCTTGAAACCACTCATATACAAAATACCATAGAATGGAAGTTCTCAGTTCTCAGGTTTTGGACAGGTGCAATACTACAGTGTGCACGTCTGATGCCGCTCACAAAACACTGCTGGTCAGTAGATGTCAGTAATGTTACGTTAGCCACCGCAAGAAGTCCCGGAAGTCAAAAAAGAAACTACAACAAGGAGCAAGAAACACTGTGAGTCTATATTATGTCTTATGCATTTTCTCTGATTATATATACTATATTGAGTTGTATGAGTGTAAAGCCTGCTTGGATGAGAGGCGAAACGTCTTCTAAGACAACCTGAACAGTCCAGTTGCGTTCGAGTCAATGCCGTGAGAATATAATGACCTAGATGAATGAGAATATTCCCATGCATATGAGTGTAAAGGTGACTAGGGGTGTTATTTCATGTCTAAAGGGCATCAAATAGTGTTAAAAAATGTACTTAGAAGGTCGTAAATAGGTATTCTATACTCTAACTACTAAAATATTGTATTTATAAATTCTACTTCGAAATTCACTTATCACGGTCAGGTCTGAAACCAATTAACTACGATAAATGAGGGATGATTGTAACTTCATAGTGTACTTGGAATTGATCGATTTTCTTTGATGGCTGAGGTGTAACAGTAAAGATCATAACCCACAGCAGCAAATAACAGATGATGCATGATGCAATTCCCCAGTCACATGCAAGCGTGTAGTGGTTAGAAGTCACTGACTTTAACACTGCAGGGGTAGTAAAAGCGTCATTTATGGTGATGTATTTTGGATTATTTATAACATTGCATAACACAGCACAGTCCAGAGAGGTTATGCAGGATGGGTACTTGAATAAGAAGTCCGCATTGCTAGAGGAAACTATAAACGCTATTCTTTTCTTTAACCTTTCACAATACACAGAGTATAGATAGCAGTTGCCTCACTCATGTAGAAAGTGAAACTTAAGCTTGTGTACCTGGAAAGTGAAAGTGAGTGTTAAGATGGTGTGAGTGAGAAGAATCCATATATTGTGTGTCTCCCAATTATTTGACATGAGTCATATATACACTCAACAAAAATATAAACGCAACACTTCTGTTTTTGCTCCCATTTTTTATGAGATGAACTCAAAGATCTAAAACTTTTTCCACATAAACAATATCACCATTTCTTTCAAATATTGTTTACAAATCTGTCTAAATCTGTGATAGTGAGCACTTCTCCTTTGCTGAGAGAATCCATCCCACCTCACAGGTGTGCCATATCAAGATGCTGATTAGACACCATGATTAGTGCACAGGTGTGCCTTAGACTGCCCACAATAAAAGGCCACTCTGAAATGTGCAGTTTTATCACACAGCACAATGCCACAGATGTCGCAAGATTTGAGAGAGCGTGCAATTGGAATGCTGACAGCAGGAATGTCAACCAGAGCTGTTGCTCATGTATTGAATGTTCATTTCGCTACCATAAGCCATCTACAAAGGCGTTTCAGAGAATTTGGCAGTAAATCCAACCAGCCTCACAACCGCAGACCACGTGTAATCACACCAGCCCAGGACCTCCACATCCCGCATGTTCACCTCCAAGATCGTCTGAGACCAGCTACTCGGACAGCTGCTGAAACAATCGGTTTGCATAACCAAAGAATTTCTGCACAATCTGTCAGAAACCGTCTCAGGGAAGCTCATCTGCATGCTCGTCGTCCTCATCGGGGTCTCGACCTGACTCCAGGTCGTCGTCGTAACCAACTTGAGTGGGCAAAT
Source organism: Dunckerocampus dactyliophorus (assembly GCF_027744805.1). Classification (NCBI taxonomy): domain Eukaryota; kingdom Metazoa; phylum Chordata; class Actinopteri; order Syngnathiformes; family Syngnathidae; genus Dunckerocampus; species Dunckerocampus dactyliophorus. Next base: position 35,321,285 of record NC_072819.1, on the reverse strand, counting down.
GCTCACATTTGATGGCATCTGGCACGTTGGAGAGGTGTTCTCTTGAATCCCTGTTGACACTGTTCAGGGCAGATGGCAGACAGCGTGTGTGGCTCCACCCAACCCCTAATAAAACAAAACTGCACATTTCTGAGTGGCCTTTTATTGTGGGCAGTCTAAGGCACACCTGTGCACTAATTTTGGTGTCTAATCAGCATCTTGATATGGCACACCTGTGAGGTGGGATGGATTATCTCAGCAAAGGAGAAGTGCTCACTATCACAGATTTAGACAGATTTGTGAACAATATTTGAGAGAAATGGTGATATTGTGTATGTGGAAAAAGTTTTAGATCTCTGAGTTCATCTCATAAAAAATGGGAGCAAAGGCAAAAGTGTCGCGTTCATATTTTAGTTGAGTGTAAGTGTTGTGCAACTCTGATTGTGCTATGTGAGGGTGTGTGTGTGTCCTCAGAAGTAATTAGACTGACAATGCACTGAGCAATTAGACTGTATAATATCTAACAGAACAAAGCAACGTTATTCTTATGAAACACATTGACGTGACCCATCCATTTTCAGTACCACTTGTCCTCATTCGGGTCGCGGGTGACTTGGAGCGTACGCCAGCTGACTTCGGGCGAGAGGTTGGGTACAGCCTGGACTGCCCACTCTTCAATGACAGGACACATACAGACAAACAACCATTCACACTCACCAATCACACGTATGAGCAATCCAGTTAACTGAACATGCATGTATTTTTTGGGGAATGTGGGAGGAAGACAGAAGCATGAGGAGAACATGTAAATTCAACATTGAGCTGTCCTTTCATTTAAAGTTGTTTTACTTGTTAGTTTACTTGCTCTTGTGACCAGACAGCGGTCAGACATCAGCATAGATTTTCCACACCGTCTCAAGGTCACTGACCGAAAGCAATCACCTTCCTGTAAAAAGCTACATCATTAAAACCATATTTATCTACTCATGGGAAACATCAGACCAAGATAATCAATACTCTTAATTGTGTTTACTGGAGAACTCACTCACATTGATACTTCTACTTCAAATGGGAAATGATGGGAAAATAAAAGTTTCAGCTGTTGAGTCTAGTAGTTGAAACTCTGTGATTTATGATCCAAATGATCTAAAACAGTATACAAATCTTCTTTATTATACAGTAAAACATTTTCACTAAGACTTCTCAAATAAACAGTTTTGGCTCAAACTGCCTTGCAGCCCCACATGTGTAGACAGCGCATGTTTGGAGCTGCAGCTGCCAGCGAGTGAAGTATCTCCCTCCCGATTCACTTGTTATTGTGCTGTCTGGGTGACAAGTATACCTATAGAGTGAGTATTTATTTCCAGAATGTTTTGTTCCGTTTTCCTGCAATGATGAATGTTTCTTTTATAAATCCATCGCCAAGCCTTTCAAATCATAAACAATATTTCTCCAGCCCAGATTCCTTGTGCAGCAGTCTTGGGGAACCTTGAGATTTCCAAGCTCTGATTTAATGGCTCGTAATTCTTGAAAGGCAATCCTTCTCCGCCCTCAGATGCTCGGATGCCCCATCCCTCCGGCAGCCCACCATGCTTGCCCTCTGCTCCTCTCCAAATCCCCTGGCCAGTCCCAACACCAGTTAAACCTACTCAGCTGGAAAGAGCACCGTGGCACTGCTGTCACTGGCACCAGATACACGTAATCTGCACTGGGCGGAAAGAAGTACTAAGTGGATGGATGTCAGAGAAACCTTGAAAAATAATAAGGTAAATGAGTCATAGGCCTCTAGATTCAAGATTTCTTCTAGCATCATTTGGCAGCCAGGCCGCATTTACACTCTGGTCCCCATAAATGGTATTGTCTTTTCATTTTGATACAGTTATTACATTTTCTTTCTCATAGATAAGTTACAATCACAGTAACTATTGTGTTTCAGCTGACATTATTCGAATCTAATTGTTTAATTAAAACATGTAAATTTAACTTGCATTAAGATATATGTTGCCTGTGTTGTGTCTACTAAAGAAGTGCTGGTGGTTTCAAACGTCCAATAAACATTGCCCAGCAAACCAAGTCAGTACAAGGCAGACACAATGGCATGTTAAAAAAGCAATCATTAGCCTGGTATCGCTAATTGTGTTCCTTCCTCTCCTCATGTTTAATCCCTGGTTCCTCGCTTTGCCTTCATTAACAATGGATGAATTAATTAGAAGCCTTCATAGGATTTCTGCACAGTGAGCCCAAGAGATAAAACACATCCTTTTCCTTGGAGCTACTGCTATCCTTCTGTCTGTGTTTTTTCTACTCTCTCCTTCCTCTGCTCTCTTAATTGTATTGTTTGCTTGTTGTGTCGATAGCGGGATTAATTTCACTATAGATCTGGATTATTGACCTTCTCGTCAATGTTATTTCATTTCTGTAAGGTGCTAATTATAGGGAACAGGAGAGCAAATTGCATTGTAACTTGCCTCACTTGCTTTCCAATAAAACAGAAAGAAAACAACATTAATTCCTTTTTAGCTGCCCTGCCTTGTCGGATAAAGTCAAACATTACCACAGTCTATCAATCTGGCATCCCGAGATGTTAGCAACTGCTGCACTTGATTGGTGACCTTTACGTCAAAAACATGTGACTTTTCTAACTCTAGTTCCTGTCAGGAAGTGCCAGTTGTGTCACACTTGGTCTTTCTTGGATTCATCACCTTGTTTTGGAGAAGGGGAGGGCACAGTTCATAAACAATTAACCGCCTGGATAAGTGATACACTTGAGCGCTAACAGACCTGAAAAACACTGCATTATAAATTATGGTAATTGAGGAGATAGAGAGAGGCACACATTAGACCACAGAGTGAGTAGATCCCATCTTAGAAAGCTATTTTAGCAATTACTGGATGATCACAAATGTAGGATCATGACAGGTGGAAGGGATGATTTGACGTTGCAGGTTGTCCAAAGGTTTAAACAATCTCAATAACAAAAAAGTTGTAGTGTGGTAAGTTAAAACCTTTGGAGGTTTTTTAGGTTGCTTTCAAAAGGTCTTGTTCAGTGAGTTCCGAGGCCCCCCTCATACACCCTTTCCACCACTCCTGCAGTCCTCTAATGAACTAAAAGGTCAGAGCACTAATAAAACTATTATCAGAAATGAATCTCTCAGATGTGTTAATGCACTTTTAATTCCTGTTAGCAAATTTCATCCCCCAGCAGTTTGCTGCCCACTAATGAGAAATAAAACGCTCCGCTCTAGGGAAGGGGGATGGGGGAATGGGTCGATGCTCTGGCTAGTCTACAGCGCGCACACACGTACACACACACCAACATAGCACTTTACACAAACCCTGAATGTGCTGGATGTTATTCACGGACTAAGGCCTGTTTTCAGCCCTGTGATTCTCAGGGTTAATTAAAGAGCACATCTCCATCTGTTCTCATTCAGTCTCAGCCCACTCACTTCTCATCAAGCACACAAGACACACAAACGCACAGAATCACACTTACCCTTCCCTCCTTTGTTGCTCTTTGTCAGCAGTGGAGAGCCAAAAAAGTTCAAGCGAATCTTGTTCAAACTACAGAACCAAACTCTATGTTGAGGAGCTGAGGTCTCACCTACGTTTTTGACCTGACTAATGAGGTGAGGCTGGACCCTGAACTCTGAAAGCTGCCGGAGGATACAAAGCCATTGCCCTACAAGCTTGTCACTGTCCAAGTGCTTCGGTCAGCCCCCGCTGTCAGATTTGACCCTTCGAGGAAGCTCAAATTGTAGTCATGTTCGGAAATGTTCCGCTTACTGTTGACATTATACAGTGTTCCTTTGTTTATTTGTTGGGACAGGTTCCCAAAATAGCCCGCAATAAGTGAAATCCGCGAAGTTGCCAATTCAGTAATTTAAGTAATTTTTTTACAATCATTCCATGTTTTAAGGCTGTAAAATCCCTCAACATACACTTTATACACTTTTCTAAGACAGGCATTAACATTTTCTCACATTTCTCTCTTTTTGAAACACTCTGAAAGTTCAAATTTAATTTGAATTTTAATGATCAACCTACTAGGTTAGACTTAAGAAATTATTATGTGACTCACACGTATTTCACTCCTCTGACCATGCCTTTTCATCATTGCGCTGTTCGGCTGTAGCGCTTTTGTATCCTTGTTAAAACATATTGCTCCTGTTGTCGTATTTTACTCCTCCTCGTCCTCCACGAACCCAAGATTCATTTACAGGACAGTGTTCCCTCGTTTATTGCAGGGGATAGGTTCCCAAAATAGCCCGCAATTATTGAAATCTGCCAAGTAGCCTACTTAATTTTTTTTTTACAATTATTACATATGTTTTAAGGCTGTAAAAACCCTAACCGTACACTTTATACACTTTTCTCAGAGAGGCAATAACATTTTCTCACATTCTCTCTTGTTTAAACATTCTCAAAAAGTTAAAACCTTCGTTTGAAATTGAATGATCAGCCTACAGGTCGGACACAATAAATTATTAAGTCACTCACACATATTTCAATCCTGTGACCATGCCTTTTCGTCCTGGCAGCGTTCCGCTGTACTGTAGCATTTATGTATCCTTGTTAAAACATATTGCTGCAGTAATCCTCCTGTTGCAGTCCTCCTTCTTCGAACCGAAGATTCAATTACAAGCTAGCGATGGCACAGGAGACATGGCAGAGCGACACGAAGGAGATTTACGGCCAATCAGGATGCACAAAACAATGGTCGGTGCAGACAGACGAGAGAGGGAAGAGAGAGACAATCAACTTCTCACAATGCAATTCATCTTAAAGGGCCAGGCTGGGCCCATAACAGCATTCATACAATGTAATTTTAAAAAAAAAAGAAGCACTATAAAAAAATATGTGAAATCCACGAAACGTCACCCACGATAGAGCAACACTTATTCCATAGTGGCGCCCTACAGCCACGTAACTTCTGCCTTCCTTCAGCATGTCCTGCAGTCCAACGTTTTGCGTGATGGCTGGCTTCCTCTGCCTTTTGGGTGCAAAATGTTTCGTCGACATTGTGGGTTTTGTCGGGGAGAAAACTTGCAACCACACGCGGTCAGCTTCTTCTGTTTCTTCTATTGTTTACATTTTCTAGCGTTTAGCAAGCAGCTCTCACAGTTAGCTAGTTTGCTAACATTGACCACAACAAGAGACGGCACAAAGGAGATTGATTGACAGTGGTCTACAGCCAATCAGGACGAAGAAGGCAATGGGCAGTGCAGACAGAAGACACCGCCTCCTTGTGCTAAAGCACAGAACTAAAAAAAAAAAAAAAAAAAGCATCAAAATTGCACTAAAACAAATCAGCGAGTCCACGAAAGGTGAACCGTGATGTAGCGAGAGAACACACCACAACGCTGTTCATTGAAACATAGCAGAGACATCAGATGGCTTGGGATAAATTACATTTTTAGAATAAAATGAAAATATACATATTATTAGAATGTGAAATAACACATCCAGTATGTGTGTGATGTCAGGGAGTGGATGGGCATGTGTTCAGTGGTTAAATGGGCTGTCAGTCATGTTATTAATAGTGACTTGTGAGAATCGTGTAATTTGGTCAAACTAAATGTTTATATCAACAAAGTCATGTGTTATGTTGCTTCAGTATGTGGAAAACCAATTAGAGGTGCAATTAGTTTAAGCTTGTATAAATTTGCTGCCTCAATGGGCTGCCATAGAAACTAAAAGAAAACAGCATGGCGACGTTTGATGTGGGTCTCAGCTTCTGGACTATTTGGCTACATTCACAGCTCAAGTTTCGACTTCAATCTCAACACGAATCAGTCGGGTTGGAGATTATTTTGGTACAATTTTTCACTTGAATGGGAAGAGGCACAGCTTTAAATTTCAAGCTATTCCATTTTTCATTTAAATTGTAAATTTTAAGAAGAATGTGATGCCTTATTGCATAAATATGTTATGGTGGAGAAGCACACTTTATTTGCCATTTTTCTATTGTAAGTTAGTGTACAAAAAAATCCCAAAGACGTTTTTTTATCTTCTAAATTGTATTTATTTGTAATATTAGGGTTTTTTATGCTTGCAGTTCAAAGGCATTCGGTATCTGGGCCTGCAGTGGGCACTTAACTGACTTTATCCATTTCTTAATACCAGTACTATCACGTCGCAATTATACAAACCAACAATGATGTACAAAAACGCCATATAACAAGGCGTGGCATTACAGAGCGAGAGGCATTTTGTGTATGAGGGATGGACACCACTATTACTAAAGCGAGAAACCCAGTTAACCTCTTATCTCCAAATATATCGTAATACTTTGAGCTTTACATAACATGCTGCCTGTAAATTTGGCACAAATGTAACAAGCGTCAGACAACTTCTACATTACAACATCTGGAGCAGTTCAGAATGAATATTTATTTAATAAGATGACATAAACATAACCAAATTCAATAGAACAACATACTCACCAGATATGCTGATTATTTATAGACAAAATCCATTCTCCTTTCCAGATTGCTACAGACTATTTGTCGAATTTTTTTGTCTCATCAACCAATCAGAGGACGGGAAAATGCTGACGCCAGTTGGTCACGGGGGTATGCTGGAGCCTATCCCAGCTGACTTTGGGCAAGAGGCGGGGTACACCCTGGACTTGTCGCCAGCCAATCACAGGGCACATATGAAAAAACAACCATTCACTCTCACATTCATACCTCTGGACAATTTAGAGTCTATATTTGTATTTAATCATGTAAATTATTATAAATATAAATTGATAAAATCTCATGGAAGAAATACTTACTATACTATGAATACTATAATATAGAATTGAAGTTGTAAATGTAGGTCAGTGCTTTTGATAGTGTTGAGGCCAGCAGAGAAGACCTTGAAGGCCCACTGGTAAAACCTCTTCTTTTTCCATATTAACCGACAGGAGCTATGAAAAAGAACAGCACCAAGAAGTGAGATTGGTCAAAGGGGAGTGAGGCACTCTGTTACCAAACTGAGCCTTTTAATCAACAAAAGGATTGGAGATAAAGATATCTTCATCAAAGCCATATTTCCCAGTTTGTCTAATGCTTCCACCAGCGCTGTGCACAGGATCTTGAAATGCTGAAAAAGGATGCCTAATGTTCTCCCAGTGAGCCACTCATGCATACAAACACAAAATAGGAGCAGTCAGCAGAAACACACACCAGTCCGACCCAGCACACAGACACTCCACAGATGCCAAATTACATTAGGATGGGCATATTAAGGAGAAATTGCATCCTGTAAACTAGAAAATTATTTCCATACACAAACACACTGCCTGCTTAAGCACTCATACACAAACCATTTTTAACCCATCCTCTATCCCCTTCAACCTATCCCCTTACCCTGTGCTCACTGTTCAGTAACGGATCCTTCCACAAATTGTTGTGTGGACACACTTACAGACCAAATACACATGGCATTGTGATATTAGAGGGTGGGTTGTTTGTTGGACATCTGATAGCTGCGGCTAAAGGGTTCCAACAAGGTTAGAGGGGTAATCGAAGCCTATTCCAGCTCGCTGAACTGAGCTCACACAGAGCTAACAAGTCCAAAGGTGGTGTGCTGTCTGGATCATATTCCAGAAGTTAATGGGTCAAATACCGACTGACACTTAATTGCATGATCAAGTTTGCACATTTAGGTGTGCGTGTGTGTGGGTGTGTGTGTGTGTGTGTTGCAGACAAGTTTGCAGATTTCCGTGTGTGGCCCATGTATGTGCAAAATCATGTTTACGGGGCACATGTCACGTGTTGTGTGCATCGAGGCTGGTATACTGTTTACTGTGCATCAGGCTTTGCACGTGTCTGACAAGCAAGGGGGCACTACCGTAAAAGTGATTCATGATGTCCGTCAGGCCGACTTCAATCCCCTGCTCAACGCGCTGTAGCAGTTGTAACAGCAACTGAGGGTGGAGCAGCACCACGGACATCATCATAACTAGTGAGGGAGTGTTGGGCTGCTGACATATTGATCGACCCACAGTTAAGAGATTTGATAGATTGACCTTGGACTCTTGCCTTTAACAGGGAAAAGGGAGGAAAGAAATCTAGGGGTTAAAGAAAATGATAGCTAAAGGATAGAGGTTTCTGTGACTGATGTTGAGTTGAGTTACTCACAAATCTGTGTCATCCATTGCTTTAATTTGAAATGCATTTCTCAATTTCTTTTAAATGAAAAACTACCATGTCGTCAACAATTTTGCCCAATGTGATTTCTTCCCAGTAATCCACAGAAAACTCCAGAGCGATCGATCATATTTATGCCCCCTCCAGTAGGATTACTGTAGATCAGGGGTCCCCAACCACTAGCCCATGGGCGGGGACAAAACAGGCCACGGGACGCTTTCAGGCGTAATTGTAAATAACTACATACAATTTTATGTAAACGCATGTCAATTTTGGAAATATGAGTAATTATTTTATTTAAACAGTTTGAAATCCCACAGTGTTTGCATGTTTATGTTGTTTGTTGCGAGCAACAACCTATCCCACTTTGTTCGACGGTCCTTGAATGCACCATAGTCGTGTGTGTGGGATAACTTTCTCCCATGTCGCACAGATAGACTACTATACCGTATTTCTCCTGCTTTTCTTTCACCTCATATTTGGTCCCAAATGTTGATACTTGCTGATAATGTTTGATGATGTCATTGAGTGCTCATGTGCATATTTGTTCAGTGCACAACCTCAAGTTAAATCATGCTAGCACACTGCCCGTTACCACACACATCAATCAGCGACGTTATAATCTTCTCTCTGAAAACCAAACTCCAGGCTTGTACAGATGGATGGTAGGTCTGTATTCATTTTGTGATTTTAATTTGATGTAGCTATTGTCTTAGTTTTACACGATACACAAGACATAAATTAGATCACTAGAATGTACGACACCTCCCACACCCCAGTCTGCCAAAGATTTGCCAAACACAAGCCAGGTTGGGACCACTGCTGCAGGTGATTATGTGTACACAGAGAAAGCAAAACAGAAACACCTTAATATCCGTAGGGCAACACCACTACGTACTGTAAGTGTTAGGAAAACTCATCAGCCCATCAGACTGAACCTAACCCTGAGCCTCTTTTGGGCCTATGGGATTCAGGGGCCAGAAAGGACCATGGGAGGAATGAGCACACTAATGATGGAGGAAACTGTGTCCAGTCGGCTGGAGCCTGAGATGGCGCAAAAGACCCTGCACCATTGTTCTGCCAACACAGTGACAAGCAGTGATTTAGGACCAGGGCTGCCAAGGAGGATCAGGGGAGGATCAGGAGCAAGGGAGGTCAGGGAGAGGCTCTACGAGCACCTTTCAACAATCCTACCCAAATCCCTCCATCTATGAGATGGGAGAATGAATTATGGTTGACCCATTGCAGGACTGCAGCCTGACCTTTTTTTTCACCTCCAATCTTCTTAATCAACACATCCTCTCCCTGGACTAACATGACAAATCCAGTATTTGTTTACTTAAAAAGATCTGGAGAAAGAGCATGGGAGACATATAAAATTGTAAAATCAATACAGGCTTTGTCGTTCTTGCCCTGTTGTTGCCCTTTCCTGATAAATTCTAAGTGCAGTTCTATAGAATAAGAAACCCAGCTGGTAAAGGAACACCACTTGTTTCAGACTGAGCAGCAGAAACAAAAAATGTCCTTAACAAATTCACAACAAATAAATCATGATTTCAATTTTTTTTTAATCATTCAGAGGATAAAGACTTATGCATTCATTTTGCCTTTTAGTACTAAAATATTCTGTTGAAGTGATTCACAGAGATGGATAACCATTCACAAACATTTCCCCAGATGTCAGTTATCTAGTTGTCTTTGTTCAAACAAATTCCATGCATGTTTTTGGATTTGTGGGACCGCGCCCGAACACCCAAATAGAGTTCATGCAAGAAGAATGTGCAAATTTGGCTAAGTCAAGACGGCTGATTTGAATAAGTTGGGAATCCATTGCAGTTTATTAGAGACGTTGATATCCGATTTATAGTACAGTGGAACCTTGGTTAGCATCACGGTTAGCAAGCCGGTTAGCAAAATGTTAACACAAAACACATTTTTAGAGTTTTGCAATTTGTTTTACATGCATAAAACAATTCTAAATGTATATAAATACCCATAAACGATGAATGAAAGGGATAAGTTTAAAGTTAACATTTAAAGTTACTTCTACCTTGACTGAACACAGGACTATTCCCAGACACAATGGCACTATGTGGCAGTGACATCAACAGGGACACCACCTTCCTGTTTTCCCATGAGTTATTTCTTGAATTCAATAATGTTTCTCACCTCAATAACCAAAAATTGAACCAAAGAAAGTTGCAAATGCCAGCATTTGATAAAGAAAGTGAGAAAAATTGATTTAAGAAATAACTCATAACAAAGCGGGAAGGTGGTGTCACATGAAGGTTAAAGTAACATTAAATGTTTATCCCTTTCATTCATCATTTATGCACATTTAGAATACATTTATGCATGTAAAACTACAATTGTAAAACTATAAAAGCACGTTTTGTGCTAACATTTTTGAGAGTCAACCACTGATGACATCATAGACAGGAGACGCAGCTGTCCCTCTGGTTCCTGTTTCCATGCAGTGGCAAACTAATAGGATGCCAACAAAAACATTTTGTCATTAAGAAGGCAGTTGGGCTCACGCAATGTATTAAGAACACAAGACGTGCAAATTTCCTACATTACCGAGATCCCACTGTATGGTAAATGCTGTTTATATTTCAGTGCTTTGTTTTGCTTTGTTTTTGACTTGTTCTAGTTAATTGTAATATTGGTGTTCATCTCAACACAACCACTTTTAACCTAGCAGGAATTTGAATTATATGCTCTTCACATTCCCGAGTCACAACAATCACTTGCTAAAAGGTACCCCAACACTTACTGTTGATGTTGAAGATGTGCGAGGTAAAATTGGTTTATTTAGCGTCCAGACAGTGCTGCACTGTCCTCTCGCCACATGACAAGGAGAAAACAGATAAGGTTTACTCTCAGGTGACAGGAAAGGGAGGATGACCCCCCAGCACCACCACCACCACCGCCAAAAAGATACAGCCACAGCAAACTGTCAGTGTTTCTGTCATATCCTACATCATGTCAGCCACCTATTGCATTCCAGTGCTTGCTAACCATGCACCCTGTTGTGGTCAAAGATGAAAGTGTGGAAAATAGGAGTCATTGTAAAGCATTTTATGCCCTGGAGCCCCCGTCGCTACTGCCACCACCGTCCCCTCCATCTCCACCCCTCTTCCTCCCATCTCCTCTTGAAGACAAATGGGTCCAGGGCAATGACAGAGTGCCTGCTCTACAAATCACTAGTGGCTGGTCTGCTCGTCCACTGCTTCCTCCCCACACCTCCTCCCCTCCAACACCCAAACTCGCCCCTCCCTATCCCTAGTCCTTCCATTAGTCATGTGTACACGGGCAGCAGCCAACAGCCATAATTAGACAAGGACAAATCACCAACCATGAACAAGGACGGGTCCAGACGCTAAATAAGGCCCTGTTTCCTTACCAACCACTGGGCAGCAAGTAGGACCAGAAAAGACAGAGGTGCTGGTAGGTGTAGTGGTACTGTCCAATAGCAATAGCAATCCTCTTGGCCTGGCCTAGCCTAGCAACTCATTTATTTTAACACACCTACAGCTTGAGCATACCTCTAACCCCTACATCAAAAGCTAAACCCCTGCTCTGAGGCCACCTCACCCCTCAACTGCATTCCCAGTTGGAAACTGGTATGTGGAAGGACTTCTTTCTTTCTTTCTTTGTAAGTTGTTTGGCATTTCCAGTGCATGTCAACACTGCCATGTCATTTCCAACCAGAAGATACCCATTCAACCAAAGCAAATACACTTTAACTCAAAATTTAGCTATGGTATGAATAACTTTGGGTTTTAACTATACAGTACATGTATGTCTGCTTCAGTTATCTGTTAGAAGTACTGGAATAGAATTGTGTACGGCTCTAAATATTACTGTTAAATGCTCATTGTGAATCATCCCTTTCAATGCAACAGTACTACGTCATTTTGTGGCGGCCAAATCAACTCTAAATAAATTAAGTCAGTGACGCAAAGCTGGAGCAATAAAGAGGTTTTAAGCTACATTAGTTGTAACATTAGAAGGGCGGAATTAGCAAAAATGAGAACCAATAGAATCATATTACACACAAACTATGAAACCAGCAGTCAACAAAATATAAATTACAGCCATATGAGGGTAGGGCATGCTGAATTCACAGAGGAGTATCAGTAACAATTGCTTTGGCCAGGTCAGACCTGCAACACGCTCCCTAGGCAGAAGTGAGTAGCCACACACAAACACACACATGCGCAAATAGCATGTTCACCAGAGCAAATCATATTGATCTGCCCTCTAATTTTCTAATTAGTTTTTCTTATTGAATTTCAAAATGGTCATCAGGACACATAAAAAAAAAGTCAAAAACAGCAGGATTTTCTGCCCTCATAAACATCTTTTTTAAACTGTGAAAATGAAGCCATGGCTTGAAATCCTCCACTTCCTAGTTTTTCTCCCACGTGCACTAACCGATGTTTAACACATCTGCTGCTTATGCTGCTTATTTGTCACACTTCTGCCTCCTCAGTCGGTTCTCACTTGTAGCACTTGTTAAACAAAAAAGTGATGATAAAAAGAAAAACAGCATCCCCAGCTGATACCGATTGCCGTCACTGGTTGTTTAGCTCCTAGTTGCTTTTTCTTTCCGTCCTGGATATATGCCGAAATCTCCACTCGTTTTTATCATGGCCTCTGTCCACTGAGCAGCAACACTTCTAATGAACAACATTCACTCGTTTTACTCAACACAGGAAACTCCTGCAAATACTCTAACTGCTCACACATCAACATGCTGATGGATTGAATGCACAGCAGTGGCCAGAGCCTACCCAGAACGACAGCAGCTGAACAATGAAAATTACACATTGTGCTGTTTTTGTAGTCTTATGCAAGTAATGTTGAAAGATATATTACAAAAAAGCAGAAGTGGTCTATAAGGATTTAAGAGATAAATATTGTTGAATGTCCTCGTTCACACATGGGGCCCACTGACACTGCTGGTTAGGAACTAACTGCAGATACAACCAGTGCAGATTTTACAACCGGAATAGCTGCCCCCACGGACTGAGAAGCCTTGATGTTTCTAGTAACGCTGTTGTTATCTTGCTGGCAAGTACTTCGGAAACTGATATACAATGGAACTATGGTTAGCATCATTAATCCATTCCAGGAGATCTGACTCTCAGTTAAACGTACTCTAACCAAATACACTTTTCTCATAAGAAATAATGTAAATCCAATTAATTTGTTCCAGAAAGCCAAAACTGTTAACAAAAAAGACACGCAGAACGCATATAAAACATACTCATGCACCTTTCACCCCTTTCAACTTTTTTGTGCACAGCAACCTGAAATGAGGCCCTTGGACTGGTCGCCAGTCAATCACAGGGCACATATATAGACAGACAACCATTCACACTCACATTAACACTGTCACTGAGTGTAGACTGAACTCACACTACCTGCACAGAAGTCACTAGACCATCGGTAATTCTTGCTGCCCTTGCCAAGGCTAAGTACTACTCTTGCATGTTGTTATTTGCTTGAAAGCTGAAATGTTGTCCATTTGTGAGAAAAATCCTGCTATTGCTTATTGCTTGCTATAGTAGCAAATCTCTTCCAGGGCCATCATCGTCACTTCTTACTTTCATATCCACATCAGTAGTTGCCTCCTCTATCTACCTCTATTTCTGTTGGCTTCCATTCTAAAATGTATTTCCATATTAATGCCGGAATGCGGTCAAACCACAAACCCACCGAGGTGGGTCCAGGTGTAATGGTGTTTACGTGCCGTGATGCTATTTCCATCATGTTGACCCCTGTGCCTCGTGCTCCTAGTTTTAGTTAAGGGGAATGGAGCAACAGAACTAACTTAAACCCCAGTGAAGATGTTGCCTTGATCAACGAGCCCATCGATCCCTGACGGATTCCTACTCAGATATGTCTTATTTTATTAGTGGCTTCGGCCTTCTGCCGCCCCATTTCTCCCTGATCAATACCAGTGCGGTGAGAGCCCATATTTTTCTCACTTTTAGTACCTTAACACTGTTTAACCGAGTCACCTGATAAACGACAGGCCCTCCCCAAACACTGATTTCTTATTGATTTCTTCCTCATTCACCAATCCCTCCCTCCGTCACTCCCATTGTTTTTATCTCCAGTTACCTCCTCTCACCTCCATCAGTATCACTCCCCACCCCCATGTACTCATCTTCGGTGAAAGATAGACCTGCACACCACCTTTAACTAGCTCAGCCACAGATACACACCCACATTTACAGGTGGGTGGGCCAAAGTCAGAGTAAACTTGGGCATGAGAGTCTTGTCTGAGTGTCAAAGTAGAGTATTAAAACTAGGCCTTTGAATATGATATTATATTTTGGATGATGGGCAACAGCCTTGGTGCAGTTGGAAGAGCAGTAGACTCCCAATGTCAGGATCATGCGTTCAAGCCCCACGTTGGGCATGTGCAGTGGTGTGAAAAAGTGACTGCCCCTTTCTTATTTTTTTGCATGTTTGTCACACTTAAATGTTTCAGATCATCAAACAAATTTAAATATCAGTCAATGACAACACAACTGAATGAGGCCTTTGTGAAAAAGTGATTGTCCCCTAAACCTAATAATTGGTTGGGCAGCAACAACTGCAATCAAGCATTTGCAATAAATTGCAATGAGTCTCTTACACACTGTGAGGAATTTTGGCTCGCTCATCTTAGTAGAATTGTTGTAATCAGCCACACTGGAGGGTTTTCCAGCATAAACCGCCTTTTTAAGGTCATGCCACAGTATCTCAATAGGATTCAGGTCAGGACTATGACTAGGACACTCCAAAGTCTTAATTTGTTTATCTCAGCCATTCAGAGGTGGCCTTGCTGGTGTGTTCAGCTTGATGTCACAAAAAGATGGCAAGACATTCTCCTTCAGGATTTTTTGGTAGACAGCACAATTCATGGTTCCATTTATCACAGCAAGTCTCAGAGGTCCTGAAGTAGCAAAACAGCCCCAGACCATCACACTACCACCACCAGATTTTACTGTTGGTATGATGTTCTTTTTCTGAAACGTGGCGTTAGTTTTACGCCAGACGTAATGGGACACACCTTCCAAAAAGTTCAACTTTTGTCTCATCAGACAAAAGAGTATTTTCCCAAAGGTCTTCGGGATCATCAAGATGTTTTCTGGCAAAATTGAGACGAGCCTTAATGTTCTTTTTGTTCACAGTGGTTTTCGTCTTGGAACTCGTTTTTGCCCAGTGTCTTTCTTATAGTGGAGTCATGAACACTGACCTTAACTGAGGCAAATGAGGTCTGCAGTTCTGTGGATGATTTTGTGGGGTCTTTTGTGACCTTTTGGATGAGTCATGGCGGCACTCTTGGCCAGCCACTCCTGGGAATGCTAAGGTTCACCACTGTTCCATGTTTTCACCATTTGTGGATAATGGTTCGCTGGAGTCCCAAAGCTTTAGAAATGACTTCAGAACCTTTTCCAGACTGATAGGTCTCAATTAATCTCAGTTATGTTTTAACAGGGGGAACAATCACCTTTTCACATTGGGCCACATAGGCTTGGATTTTTTTCTCCCCAAATAACAAAAAAGTTTCATTTAAAAACTTCATTTTCTGTTCAGTTGTTTTGTCATTGACTCATATTTAAATTTGTTTGATGAACTGAAACATATAAGTGTGACAAACATGCAAAAACATAAGAAATCGGGAAGGGGGCAAACACTTTTTCACACCAATGTATCTGTCAGGACCTGGACTTAGACTATAGTGCCCCAGATTGTCTTTCACTGTGGACATAAATAAATAGCAACTAGTTCTTGATGAGATGCTGTAGTTTTTTTGGAAACACAGCCACAGCATCTTATGAGGAGGTCGTTACCACGGTAGATTGACAGGGCTGGGATAAGAAAATGCACAAAGTGATAGCTATTTAACTAATACAGTATGATGAGGCTGATCCAATCCAGTATCGGTATCAAGTTCCGATACTGGCAAAGTTCCCGTATTTGTTGAGCCATTATACATAATGTGTGCTGATTAGGTGAAGCAGCCCTTTGTATTTTATTTGGACACGGTAATGTTAGAGAACACTTTATACACTTTATGTGTATTTATGTGGATTCAATAAATACTGACAGTCAATTTGAAACCCCTGCAGTTGCGTATTTGTTGTCAGGATGTGATTTTTCCTGTAAACAAGATTTCCTGTTTTTCTCACTTCCTTTTCTGACCTTATAGCTACCTCAACTTTCCTCTTGCGACATACATGCGTGCATTGGTACATATTATATTTGTCTGTAGAGAGTGGTTTATCACAGCCTCATATAAAATAAGAAATAATGGTAATAATAATATTAAAGCAAACACAGATATGGTATCAGATTAGATATCCATATTCAGGTATGAGGATCGGTTTGGTAGTGAGTAAAATGTGAATCGGCGGATGGCAGGTCCTCGGCGAGCGGCAAGTAATTAAGCCACCATTGCGTTCCAGTGTGTAGAAACACTTTGGCTTTCGCAAAGAGGGAGATGCTCTAAATAAATCGTTCGCTGTTTGTAGGATATGTAAATATCAAGCAAAATACCATGACAAAACATGACAAAAGGCACCAGGGGATTTCTCTGAGTGTTGGACCATATCGAGCCATACGAGTGCTTCGAAAGTTAAATCCAACTTTAAGCCTTTCAAACTCATGGATTGGAACTTCAGGACAAGATAAAAGGTATGTAGGACATAAATTCACTTTAATTATCGATCTGCAGATGAAATTTTGTTAAAATCTGAATTACTGGAATTACTGTGTACATGCAATTTGTAGTGTGGCGTGGAAACGAACACAGCGTACTCCTGCACTACGTGTGCTAGGCCTACATGAAAATGATGACGCTTGATTTTCTTCCTTGGACTTTTTAATTATCAAAAAAATGTAAATGGCTACTCTATTGACTTTTAAAACAAATGTAATAGCCTAAGGTATTATATATTTTGTAGTAACAAGCAATGGGAACCAAAGGCATTATTTCCCGGTCTGAAAGTTGCTCTAACCTCTTTAATACTTGGAGATGAGAACTGAATTGGGTATCAAATTAAAGTTCAAGCCATATTTTATCAGACAGACTTGATTTAATCCGACCTGTTAATTCATTCATTGTTAATTCAACCTGAAGTGTTGGTTGCACTTTATTCAAATAAAATGTGAATGCATTTGCCATCAATTGTTGTTTACTTGTTTGTTTATATTCATAATTAATTTATACCTGATTCCCTTATAAAAAAAAAAACAACGGGAATCTAGGAAACTTCAGCTGCACTGTCCAGTATCCAAGTATTTATTGCACAGTCAGATTGGTTGATTTTTTTGGCTAAAAAGTGACTGAATCGATTTAAAGTTACTGAGTCGTTTCGAATTGTATCGTTCTAAATGACCCAATATTGTTCTTGAATCGAATTGGCAACCACAAATCGAATCGTTATTAAAACAAATCGTTACACCCCTTCTAAACTCATACCCTGGTCCCGATCAGGTTATGTCCAGGCTTTCTGCTTAACATCGGTTATGATTACATCCGGGCTTTCAGCGTAACATCGGCTATGAAAGTGCCACTGTTGAACTGTTTAACTAATTTGGAGATGGTGTTACTCTGAGATGGTTGATTGAGAAACTACGGAGCCCCCGAGGGGACATGGAGAAAAAAAATAGAAAAAAAAATCACGGCGCTAGCATTACCTGATGATATTATCCATCTATAAGCGAGATAGATTTTCAGCCGAGGGAATACGCTAGATATGCTCGCTTTTTGAGCCGAGCACCAGGAATAAAATGCAATATGAAATATGAATTAGGTCAGCAGATGTATATGTCACAGCAGTCTTTGTTAAGTACTCAGCCTATTGGTCTTTTTATATTACAATACTTGCTAGAGGAATAAGCACTCTGAGGCAACATTCAACTACAATAAAACACAAAAAGGAAAAAGTTGTCGTAAAGAAAAGTCGCCATGTCGACACTGCCATCTAGTGGTCATCACGAGGTACAGCATGTCTCGAGCGCATATCAGTCAAACTAGTACTTATTTGTCACAGATAATGAACATACTGAATGATTTGACTTTGATATGGTCATAAAAAAAGGCATCAGTGTTTGACGTCTAGGGCAATGTGAGTTACTAGCTGTCAAAAAAGTCTCTATTGTCATTGTACAGATACAGTAGATTTGTGTATTCATCCCGACACAGTAAAAAATAAAAAAAAAACAGAACATTTATAACCTGGGCACACTCAGCCTTGCTTTCAATAAAACATAAGTGCTCCCTTGCTCTATTGGCGGCGACAGTGTTGGTAATCTTTTTGATAATACTCCATAATAATTACGTGCTCATCTTGTGTAAAATACATTGTCTGGGATCGCTTCATTTTTGCGCAGAAGTAGAATAATATGACGTCAAACGCCCCCTTTTATGTGAATGCTCACTGAGCACAAATCCGAGAAAACCACCGTTGCAGGACCCTTTAATTCTGTTTGGGGAATTTAGGTGCTACATCTCTGAATTCAGTCTACAAGGGTTTGATGCCTTGCTCAAGGTCACCTCAACAGTAGTCAGGAGCCATTTTACAAAACTGTAAAAAAAAAAAATTCAAATACATATTGTAGAAAAAATATATATTATAAAAAAAAGGCTTAAACTTGCACTCCATTGTCATTATCGCTCTCTCGACTCTACTACTAGTACATTATTTATGCAAAATTAAACCTCCTATTCCTGCTTAGCCCGGCTCATCCACTCAGTTACCTCTTTATTGATCTTTCATCTAAGGAACTTGTGTAAATCCAGTCTCTTCTTACCGGCCATTAATGCCATTAAATATGCGTCCCTTATCACCAGACACTTGGAAGATGTCTGGATCGGTTGTGGCCCAGGTCCTGATATAGACTTTGCTATTCCAATTTGCAAGTTAACAACTGCCTTATCATTGTGGAACTCCTGGTTGAAGTGTTTGTGCTCCGGAGACATTATCATAATTAAGTGCACCTTGCTTACAAGTTACATTTTGAATAGAAAATAAAAAAGACAAATGGTCCACTAACATAAATCTATTATCCTGTTATTGATAGAAAAAGGGTACGACCGTTAGTCAAACCTTGGCTTCAGGAGGTGCAATGTGGTTTTCGTCCCGGTCGCGGAACACTGAAACAGTGCCCTTGCGAGGGTACTGGAGGGTAGATGAGAGTTTGCCCAACTGGTCTGCATGTGCTTGGAAAAGGCATTGGACAGCAGTAAGTCGGGCCTGTTTCCGGTGAACTTAGGCCTCCGCCAAGGCTGCCCTTTGTCACAGATTATGTTCATCATTTTCATGGACAGAATTTCTAGGCGCATCTAAGGCGTCGAGGGAGTCCAGTTGGAGGGCCTTAGCATCTCGTCTCTGCTATTGGCAAACGATGTGGTCCTCATGGCTTCATCGGTCTGTGACATTCAGCGTTTACTGCCGCGGTTTGCATCTGAGCGTGAAGCTTCTGGGATGAGACTCGGCACCTCCAAATCCTGCCCCAGGTGGAGGAGTTCAAGTATCTCGGGGTCTTGTTCACGAGTGAAGGAAGGTTGGAGCGTGAGGCCGATAGGTGGATCGGCGCAGCGTCTGCAGTAATGCGGTCACTGTACCGGACTGTCGTGGTGAAGAGAGAGCTGAGCCAGAAGGCAAAGCTTTCAATTTACCGTTCAATCTATGTTCCCACCCTCACCTATGGTCATGAGCTTTGGGTCGTGACCGAAAGAACGAGATTGCAGATACAAGCGGCTGAAATGAGTTTCCTCCGTAGGGTGGCTGGACTCACCCTAAGAGACAGGGTGAGGAGCTCAGTCATCCGGGAGGGGCTCAGAGTAGAGCCGCTGCTCCTTCACATCGAGAGGAGCCAGTTGAGGTGGCTCGGGCATCTATGTAGTCCGGATGCCTCCCGGACGCTTCCCTGGTGAGGTGTTCCGGGCATGCCCAGCCGGAGAGGGCTCTGGGGCAGACCTAGGACATTAGGGATTAGGAGACGCTGGCCTGGGAACGCCTTTGTGTTCTCCCGGTGGAGCTGAAGGAGGTGGCCGGGGACGGGGAAGTCTGGGCTTCCCAGATAAATGGAGGAAAATAAATGAATGAATGAATGAATGAATGGATGGATGGATGGATGGATGGATGGATGGATGGATGAATGGATGAATGGATGATAGAAGAACTCGACCAGTCCAGGGTGTACCCCGCCTCTCACTCTAAACCAGCTGGGATAGGCTCCAGCATACCCCCGCGACCCTAGTGAGGACAAGCAGCATAGAAAATGGATGGATGTTTGCATGGATGATAGAAGAACTAATTGTAAAAAAGTAACTCCATGTGGGAACGTTAAGAAATTGGCTAACATGACCTGGCATTTTTTATTAAGCCTCTCACCCTTTAACAATGGGCTAAGTGAAAAAACTGACATTTACAGCCCACCCTGACAAGTAGCACTGGATATAGCTCGTACTGAGAAACTGACCGTGAAGTAATAACGAGTGAGTGGGCAAGAGCAGATATTTTCTATTAAGACTGGGGGAGAGAAGTGCTAAGGGTTGTGGGGTAGGAGAGAACACCCCTCGACCCACTCACCCCTCAGCACAGTTCTCACAACGCAGACACGGAGGGCTTTGAGCACCAGCTAGTGGTCATGGAGCATAACTGCCAAGACGCTCCACACCAAACACATTAATCATGACCAGGGGAGTGTAAAATTCAATCGGCTCCTTCCATCCATTTCACATGAAGCAGACTGAAGGCCGGCCTTGTAGTGCCTGAGAAAGGAAGGATGAAAAAACGGGAGAAAAAAGAAAGAGGAGCTCCCTACACTTCATCAGAAGCTCTACTTCATAACAAATGGAGTGTCTCTCTGGCAGAGGAGTGCCATCAGAAACACGCGTTCTCTCTATCCATTTAATTCCGGCAGTGGAGGAAGGGTCAGGGAGGGAGCAGTGGGTGCGTGTTCTGCTCTCAGCTCGCCGCTTCCCCAGTCACACAGTAAACTACCTTTTAGGAATTGTTTCTCAATAAGAAATGATCAGTCCATTTATCTGCACCAGGCGGGCCTGTCTCCTCACACAGACCTCCAATATTTTTCGTTTGACCTGATCAGGGCTATAAACTAGACCGAGACACTTCCAATTTGTCACCCGGGGAGGCCTGTGCGAGTCCCATGCTGCTGATTGCATCCCCCAAATACAAAACCTACCTCAAAGCTTTGATTTATATATATATATATATATATATATATATACCATTTTTATCTCAAAACTCGGTTATACTTTAGAATAGTCAATGTAAAGCTTGTATAGCAGTATAGATTTACTAGCCACTGAAAATGCCTCATTATTCTAAATAGCTGGCAAGCTAGTGAGTACCAAAAATAACTGTCTTGTCTACAGTCAAGCATGGTGGTGGTGTCATAGTCTGGTGCTGCATGAGCGGTCGGCACTGGGGAGCTGCGGTTCATTAGGGTAAACATGAATTCCAACTCAACTGAGCACCAGTAGCATAGTCAAGGTGGAGGAGCGCAAGGTGTCTAACATCCACCAGCTCCCTGTCATCATGGAGAAGTGGAAGAGGATTCCAGTAACAACCTGTGCAGCTCTGGTGTATTCCATGCCCAAGAGGATGAAGGCAGCGCTAAATAACAATTGCTATATATACATGCACACAATATTCAAGTTAAGGTTCACATTCTGTTTAAGACCACATGTCTTTAGATCCACAACAACAATATTCCTGTTTACATGCTTATCAGCCTGTGATTGACTGGCGACCCATCCAGGGTGTACCCCACATATTCTGAATATTATTGCTAATAATGTCCGTCCATCCATCCATCCATCCATCTATTTTCTATGCCGCTTGTCCCCACTAGGGTCGTGGGGGTATGCTGGAGCCTATCCAAGCTGACTTTGGTCGAGAGGCGGGGTACACCCTCCCTGGACTGGTCGCCAGCCAGTTGCAGTGGTAATAATGTCATGACACCAAAACATAACAAAAATATTGGGTTTTTTTCCACCAAAAAGCTCAATCCCAAAGACAACATGCTGACATGGGCCCTTTGATTTCCGAGTTAACAGAATCGCAGAAAAAAGAATCTACTGTTAAATACAACATCCTGCAGAAATTGAGAAGGAACATATATGTGGGGAAATAGTACCCCAGCGGACTGCTCATTCATGGCAACATCTCCTCACAAACACTAACCCGCTCCCTCCTGAACTAAACAACATGTCGAAGCGACCACCTGAAACACCAGCTAAGTGGGCGAAAAATAATAATCTTTTACTCATCACTGCGTGTGAGTGTGTGGCTAGGGTACTTCAGTTTAGCAGAGCATGCGAGTGCGGCTGTGTGTGTGCGACTCAGGCTGTATGAGTGTGTTTACACCGTGTTGTGTTTTACCGCTTGTTAACAACGACCTTGTCTTCCTTAACCACAAGCACTGGCATTACAGTTTGTTGAAGTTTTGTGTGCGTAGGCTGACATCACATTCTAAAAGTCAGCGAAGCCACATCCATTTCTGAAATACTGGGAAAAATTGTCAACGATGTATTGCATAATTAAATTTAAGGATTTTTGCATGTAATTAATTGATATTTAATTCACTTACATAAAAAGCACACACTCTATGGTGGTGAAATAAGTGTAAAAGGTAGAAAACGGAACTCTAAAATATTTAAATGCAAAAAACGGAATTTGGGGAAAAATAAATCAGATTGCATGCATGTATGGTACATGTTTTTGTGTTGGCGGTTTTGCATGTTTTGCGTGTTGCCACGGTGCTATACAAAGTGCAAGTTGCGGCGAGTATCATGTTGTGGCTAATCAATTTGGTGTCCGTAGCAGAGTAAAACATTTATTTTTCTGTTGTGGCATCCTAGGCTCCGTGATCTCTAATAGTATTTCAATTCACGGAGGCGTGAAAAAAATTCTTTCCCCTAGGGGAAGCATGACAGAAAATAATTAAGAACCACTGCATTAAGGATATCTATCATTACATTTGTTTCTTCCTCACCCCAGAAATGTAAACCTGGACGCCTTAATTCGACGCCATGCCAGACCCAAACAAATCCCACAATTATTTGCCATCTGAGCAGTGAGCATGCGCAATAACAGCATAATATTCCGGAGTGCATTTTTCGTTTTACTGTACGTGTTCATGCGACCTAGTAATACAGGCATATGCCAAGGGTCTGAATCGGGTTTTCTATAACCGGAAAATGACTTTTATTACGAATTGGCACTCTGAAAACGGTGTTTGTTCACATGTCTCAAACATTTTTGGAATATTTTGTATTTATAGTCTGGTTTATGTGGGAAATACAAAAATATTGCGTTCATAACGTAAATGTAGTAAAGGGTGCTCACACGGAAAATGTATACTTTGGAGTTGTTCACTGTGAGTTATACTCACTTGTGTTGCCATCTATTTAGACAATAATGGATGCGTGTTGAGTAATTTTCAGAGGACACTATACTGTATCTATATGGCTTTCCAAGCTGTACACTGACTGTTCTAAGTTATAACCAAGTTTTATTTCTACAATGAAAAGTGGTTTCTGAAATTTCTGGGGTGTGCTCAGTCTTGTGAGACACTGTAAGCGATGTGAGTTTTGGGTATCTCAGATCAAATAGGAGCCTTTACACAAACGCTCAAAATCTGGTAGTGAGTGCTTCAAACTGTGCTGAGAAATATTAACCCCGATGTTTTCTTACAAAACATGTACAAACTTTGAACAGGGGGTAATTACAATGCACACATGACTTGCTTTTCCATCAAGCCATTTAAACAGTTAAACATTCGCTGATGGGGATGGAAACGTGTCAATGATTTTTTTGGACAACCTGAAATACAGCCACACGCAAGCGGGATAATGCTGCTGCCTCGTCGGAGTCACACTCATGCCATTAATCAATGTTACCTCCGGGTGCCATCAAACATGCATGTGATTACACAACATTATTGAGCAACTGAGGGAAGCAGGAAAAAAAATAACACAAATGTAGTATTTTTTCGCTTTCCTGTTAACTGTCACCTGGCTAAGCACCCCTGAAACAGAAAAGACAAAACAAACTCACCTGTGAAACACTCTACTACAAAAATGAAACTACAGGACAAGAAAATATCAAGCTTAACTTCATATAGAGACATTTTTTAAATGAGTGAGAGCAATTGACTCATAGGAGGGGCCGAAGGGGTCGGGTGCAGAGTGAGTTGGATGGCAGCCCAAAGCGGGGGACTTTTGTGTCCGATCCTCGGCTGCAAAAGCTAACTCTTGGTACGTGGAATGTCACCTCTCTCGTGTGGAAGGAGCCTGAGCTGATGCGCGAGGTGGAAAAGTTCTGGCTACATATAGTTGGATTCACCTCAACGCACGGCAAGGGCTCTGGAACTAGTCCTCTCGAAAGAGGCTGGACTATATTCCACTCTGGTGTTGCCAGCAGTGAAAGGCAACAGACAGGGGTGGCAATTCATCAGTTTAACCTGATGAACAAGAGGGTAGTTTCTTTCCGCCTTCCAGTGGGGGGACGGGTCCTGACTGTTGTTTGCGCTTATGCGGCAAAAAGCAGTTCAGAATTCCAAACATTTTTGGAGTGTCTATAGGGAGCACTGGAGGGGATTCCCTTGTTCTGCTTGGGGACGTTGATGCTCATGTTGGCCACCACAGTGAGACCTGGAGAGGCGTGATTGGGAGGAACGGCTCTCCTGATTTCAACCCAAGTGGTACTTGGTTCATTGATCAACTTTTCAGTTGTGCCGCATGTTTTGGACACTCGGGTGAAGAGAGAGGCGGAGCTGTCAACCAATCACCACCTGGTCATGGGTTGGCTCCGATGGTGGGGGAGGATGCCAGTCAGACCTGGCAGTCTCAAACGTATTGTGAGGGTCTGCTGGAAACATCTGGCAGAGTCCCCCATCAAAAGGAGTTTCAACTCCCACCTCTGGGAGAGATATGACCACATTCCAAGGGAGGCAGCGGACATTTAGTATGAGTGGGCCATTTTCCGTGTCTCCATTGTCGAGGCAGCTGATTGGAGCTGTTGCCGTATGGTGTTACCTGTTGTGGCGGTAATCCCATAACCGATTGATGGACATCATTGGTGAGGAATGCCACCAACCTGAGGAAGGTGTCCTATCGGGCCTTTTTGGCCGATGTGACTCCAGAGGCAGCTGACCGGTATCAGCAGGCCAAGCGGATTGCAGCTCTGGCGATCGCCAAGGCTAAAACTCAGACGTTGAAGGAGTTCGGGGAAGCCATGGAGAACAACTTCTGAATGGCTTTGAAGAGATTCTGGACCACCACCCACTGTCTGAGGAAGAGGAACCAGTATAGTCTCTAACAAGCGTTAGTTGCAGCCCTAAACTTGAACACCAAGAATTATATAAACGGTTTAATTAAAGAATATTTTGGGAGAGAAAACCAAATAACCGAGAGCCAATAATCAAATTTCATTCTTTGTGACAATGAAAAGGTTTAAGTGATAGTCCTTGCTTTAGTGTTTGGTTGATGAGAAGTCATGAGCTGCCTCTGCATGATCAAGCCTTTATGGTGTTTTTACATGCATAACTCACCAACAAATTAAAATAAAACATTGTACGTTTCATCAAGCTTAAATTCCTTCAGTATTTGCACGTGTTTCCTTCAGTGGACAATCTGTAACATGACACAGAAGCACAAATGCCATGATTGCAAATACTTAACACTGATTAAATCAGTTTGCCCATATTATAATTTTAGACTGATGAAATGAACAGCAGGAGCAAAAATTACATTTAAAAAAGCACTCTTCATATTGTTCCAAGATTGAGATGGAGTTTGAGGAGAGCGTTTTATCCAACTGCACTGGAAAACGCCAAATAAAATTGACTTGCCGAGCCTCGTCTCACCTCTGGTGGACATTGCAGGAACACACTGACCAATTGTCCGTTTTTTTCTGACAAACAATAACAGACGTTATTTTTTCCGTATTTATAAATAATTTTAAGCTGTTATCAAAAGTAATTTACGCAAACACTTGCAAATGCCTTTATTCTTCATGCGTTTCAGATTGCGTCGGTAGTGTGGTGCAACAGCGACATCAAGTGGCCACCCAGTACACTTCGTTACAAAGCACACAAACCAAGTTGATCTTTGCATGATGTTGAGCATTTATTTGGTGTTGAGAGGAAGAAATGACAGGTGATAGTTATGGATGTAATAATTACATCATTACACATGCAAGAGTGGATTTGCCCAGCATCTGTATGTTGTGCTTCTGTGCACTGATTAGATTTAAAGAATCTACAGTACAGTAGTTTTACTACAAATCATGCAAGTCTGCCTAAAGTTCTGAATATCCTGCCTCAACAGCAATTCTAGTAATAGAATAAAAAAACTGTAAGATACTGCTTGCTAATACTAATGAAAACGGAGAAACATTTTGAGTAGCCACAAGTGATGGAGATCACGTTATTGAGGAACTATTGTATTCATATGCTAGATGTAATAGGGCACCAAAAGGTACAGCTCTGTAACACATTTAAAATGACAAAAATGCAAGGGATAGCTAAATGCTAGTTCTTTTGAGGCTTTAGGCTACATCTGAGTGCACTTTAACATCATTGTTTTGACAAGCAGCACTAATTTGGTTATCACAGCTTTCCATGTGCAACACTTGTGTATTATTCACAGTCCCTTGGCAAATGAAATGAGACATGATCGGATGAAAGTAAATTGGCAAGGATTGGTAAGAAGGCTACACAATCTGGACGTAAGGTCGGACTTCTCTAAAAAGGTATGGAAGTCTTTTCACAGTGTCCTCATGAGCCCAATTTAAGAAATAAAATTAAAAAAAAGATCAAGTTAACAGTTACATTGCTAAAGGCACCTAGGTTATGAGGGGGCAAATTAATAGGAAAAAGTCTCATGTGCCATTATTTTCCAGAATGTATCATCCAGCAAAAGGATAGAGCTTTTAAAAAAATAACCAAGCCTAGAACCAGGTATGACTGCAACCATTCCTGGACCAGAGCCTTCTCTGACTATGTACAAGTACAAACAAAGCACATAGCGCCACACTTCTCACATTCATCAGCAGATCTAACAAAGTACAAGTAGATCACTATCAAAAAGCAAGTGATGTCAAGCGTGGTCACAGGTGTGCATGTGGACGTGATTAATAAATATTACATCTTTATCTACATAATGGCACAGAGAGGGAGTCTTCCTCACTTGACAAACAGATTTAGAGGACACGGGATCGCTTGCTGCCAAGTGAACCATGCTGAAAGAGAAGAGACAGGACACAGTTAAATCTGACGAGTCGTGAATGAGTCGTGAATGCAACATGGATGCACCGCAACCCATGTGCAAACAACGCGTGTCATTCACATGAATGGGTTAACTTTTCCGGCACCTCTTGGAGCAAGTCAGGGGGGAAGTTTTCAAGTAACTTCTTTAGGCTCTTGGATCTTCCTTGTGAATTTCTGTTAATAACTGATCATAATGCCCAAAGCGATGCCTTCGAGGCAGCAATTCCCTCTCCCTGAGCCTTCTTTTTTCTAGTTTATGCCTTCTTGCTGCTCTTTCTGCATTCTTTATCTGCAGCTGTGAGAAAATATAGACTTTTACCTTTCTTTTCTGCAATGAGAGCTTCTTCTCTGGAGTTCAACATCTTAAATAGATTTTACTGAACTAAAGAGATTTTACTTGTAGTGTACTTTTCATTACAGTGGAATCTCGAAGTGCTACAGTAAACAAAAAACAAAGACTTACTTAAAAATACTTCAAATTTTAAAAAATGTAAGAAAGCAACATCAGCTGTCAACATTTTTAAAAAGCAAGGTCTTGAGATGAGCTTTAAAAGAGTCCAGACTCTACATTTTTCGTAGCTGTACAGGTAGGCTGCTCCAGAGCCGCGTTGCAGCTTCTAAGAAGGCTTGGTCCCCCATGGTACGGAGCCTGGTGGGGGGACCTGGAGGAGCATGCGCTTATTGATCTGAGGTGATCAATACCAGATGTTTAGGGAGCGAGTAGTTCTTGTAGGTAAGTTGGTGCCTAACCGGTGATGCATTTATGGGTGAGCAGGAGGATTTTGTATTAAATCAGGGATGAAACTGGGAGCCAATGCAGTGATTTTAGGGTTGTGGTGCTGTGTTGATATTTCCTGATTTTCATTATGATTCTGGCGCCACTGTTTTGCATGTACTGTGATGTTTGGATGTCCTTGTCGAGCGTCCCAGTAACAATAGTAACAATAGTTGTAACAATAGTCCAGTCTGGAGGAGACAAAGGCATGGACATGTTCTCTTCATTTGGGAGGGTTATAAGGGGACGGAGTCTGGAGATGTTACGTAGATGGTAAAATGAGCTCTCGCACAGATGTTTTATCCATCTATCCATCCATCTACCGCTTATCCAAGGTTGGGTCGCAGGGGCAGCAGCCTAAGCACGAAGCCCAGACCTCCCTCTCCCCGGCCACTTCGTCCAGCTCCTCCCGGCAGATCCCGAGGAGTTCCCAGGCCAGTTGAGAGACATAGTCTCTCCAAAGTGTCCTAGGTCTTCCGAGGCCTCCTAGCGGTCGAACGTGCCCTGAACACCTCCCCAGGGAGCCATCCCGACCAGATGCCCAAGCTACCTCATCCAAAAACTAATTTTGGCCGCTTGTACCCGCGATCTTGTCCTTTCGGTCACGACCCAAAGATCATGACCATAGGTGAGGGAAGGAATGTACATCGACCGGTAAATTGAGAGCTTTGCCTTTCGGCTCAGCTCTCTCTTGACCACCGCTCGTGTTCCATCCTTCCCTCACTCGTGAACAAGACCCCGAGGTATATACCTGTATATGTTTTTTATGATTTTTAGAAGGACAGCTGTGGGTCGAACCGAACTCCAAGGTTGGTGACTGAGGAGGAGACGGTCATGACTTGGCCGTTGAAGGTGAACTGTGATATTGGAGAGGAGCCGATCTGGTGAGGGGTGCCAACAAGTGCCTCGGTTTTGTTGCTGTTTAGCTGGAGGAAGCTGCTGTTCATCCAAG
This sequence comes from Dunckerocampus dactyliophorus, assembly GCF_027744805.1. NCBI lineage: Eukaryota > Metazoa > Chordata > Actinopteri > Syngnathiformes > Syngnathidae > Dunckerocampus > Dunckerocampus dactyliophorus. Next base: position 35,292,124 of record NC_072819.1, on the reverse strand, counting down.
CCTTTATCTCTCCAAAGGCATGAGATGAGTCAGTGCTACAGACGGGTTTGGTGCAGTTTTTATGTATTGTGTCATCAGCGTAGGAAGAACAACCCATGTGTGCTGATGACGTGGCCGAGGGGTAGCATGTCGATAATGAACAGTATAGGGCCAAGGACTCAAGGACTGACCCTTGCGGAACATTACATGTGACAGGGAGCAGCCTGGACTTACACCTACACAGCAGAACACAATCCATCCTGCCAGACAGGTAGGACTGGAACCACTGCAAGGCAGTTCATGACAGTCCGACGGTGTTGTGGAAGCAGTCCAGAAGGATATATGGTCCACTGTGTCGAAGGCTGCTGTTGGGTCGACAAGGATAATCAGGACTGGTGATCCTGCGTCAGATGCCATCGGTAAGTCATTTATCACCCTGAGCAGAGCTGTTTCCCTGCTGTGGGCTGAGCGAAAGCCTGACTGGAGCTCCTCAAACAGGTTGTTTTGTTTGAGATGTTTCTGAAACTTCGAGGCAACCATCTTCTCAAGGACCATGCACAGGAGGGTGAGGTTGGACATACGCCTGTAATTGGCACCACTTCTGGGTGCTAGGGGTGATGCCTACTGTATCGTGGTGTCACGTGGGACCAAATAATGCCACGACTGCTTCACGGATGCAAGAAGTGATGGTGACAATGCATACCCATGCAGGGACAATGTAAGTCATGTGCTGCGCATGATGTCGTACAGTAGTTGTTAACAATACTTGACTTAGGTGTAAATAAGTTGTGCGGGAGAGTGGCATTTCGTGCCAATGCACACTCTTTTTGGTCATGAATTGCGTGCAAAGTGCATACACAGTATGCAAACGGTGCGTGAACTAGTCTTCATCCTTGTCAGGTGTGCATCTAGATGACAAGCATTGCCACGGCGAATTGTAGAACAATGTGGAGGCAAAATGCATACAAAGTGTAAACAGCGCTTATCACAGAACACATGCAGCAACCATTTGCACTCACATTCACACTAAAGGACAATTTAGTCTCTCCAATTTATCTAACAATGTAACGGATGCCAGCTGGTGCAGCTGTGCGTTAGAAAACCTTCCTGACACCTTAAGCGTCATGCTGGATATCGACTTGACAGCTTGGGCTTTTAGATCAATGCCTAGCACTCTCGACTCAAGATGTGGTGGACTGTAATTCAAGCACCGAGCATGCACTGGGCCAGACCAGACAGGTAACATGCATGCTTACGGAGTGTGGGAGGAAATAGGAGTACCTGGAGTAAACCTACACAAGTCAGGGTTTCCGTTACATGTAATTGATCGTGGAGTAGTGCCACAACAAAATAACAAAAAAATATATGTATATACAGTATATATATTTTTTTTACTTCAAAACAACCAGATCTTCCTGACCTCCTGACTGTGTGGCCAACATGCTAACCACTAGGCCACCGTGCGGCCTGTATTTAATGACAAATGAGCATACTGAGTGGAGATGCGCTTTGTAAATAAAGTCCAATTTAAATGTTGGCAGTCACATAACACACAAATAGCTCAGCTCTCCTTTCTTTTTGTCAAAGTAGCTTTAATAGTGCTGCAAGTTGGATACACCTGTGCTATCATAACCCTGGACCCTGAATTTATACTGTTTATATACGACAGATTTATATAACAAAAATATTTAAATTGTTATTTTATTTTGTTAATTGTGTTATTTTGAACAAAAAAATATATATTATTGAACAATGAATTTCCCGTGTATTCGCATTACTCTAAAACAGGCATCAAATTAAATTTAAGTTTCTGTCAAATAGTAAAAGAAATTGTGTACTTTTGCACTAGTGACATAGTTCTAAGGACTAAATAAGTCAGGTAACAAAAGGAGGCTCCAAATTTTAGACACTCAATTTAAGTGCTCTCAGCAACTTTGCCATTAAATTATCATTTTTGTAATGTTCTCGGTTCATATTCTGTTGGTTGTTGAATAATTTTAAATAAATAAGTGAATAAATAAATAGGTCATTTAAAAATTATTTTTCATAATAAAAAAAAAAAAAAAAAACTTGTGGACACAGCAACAGCACGACACAGCAGCAGCAGTCTGCCCTCTCATGCAGCCCACCACCACAGCTTCAAAAAAATCCTAGGGGAAACCCTGCAAGTGCTAAGTAAAAAAACATCCGGGCCAAGATTCAAACTTTGAACCACCCGGCTATGAGCCAGACCACTAAACACGAATCATTATCTCACCCCAGAATTCCAAGGTTCGAGTCTAACTATACTATAGCTTAATCACCCTATTGACTAAAAAAAAAAAACGTATACAATACATCTGTCACCGTTTTGACCCATGTTGAGATATTAAGTAAACACCCAAAATATGTATGCTAAAATGTGATTGTAAATACTGTGTGCTGCACACACAAAAAAATACAAATTGAAATGAAAAAAAAAAATCTCAGTGTATACAGTTTTTGTATACAGTGTATACAGAAAGCAGAAAGCGTGACTTACTTTAGCCTGCTTGTAAAAGTGAGGCGCCAGTTCCACCAGCCAAGATGACTCCACAGCAGTCACATCTCGCATGAAGTACTTGCTCGTCTGCACCACTTCGTTGAAGACAACCCTGGAGAGAGGAGTCTTGCCATAACAACACAAAAACTATAAAACTTTATGTGCATGAACCAGGGATGGGCAAACTTTTTGACTAACTGGGCAAATCCACAGTTGCATCTCAATAAATTACAATGTTGTTATTTGATTTCAGGAGTTCAATTCAAACTAAGAGACCAATGAAAGGCTCAGAAACGTTTTGCAGTTTGTTTGCTGATTTGCATGAACTATTAGTTTATAATATTGAACTTGACAATTTTTCATTTTTTTGAGATATGGGGTTTTTATTAGCTGTAAGTTAGGCTCCAGCATACCCCCACGACCCTAGTGAGGATAAGCGGCAAAGAAAATGGATGGATATTAGATGTAAGGTATAATTAGAAGGCAAGCTAAACACCGATAAATCCAATAACATAAAAAAAATCTCCCATAACAGATAAAAACACTCCAATGAGGTTGATTTAAAAAAAAAAAAAAAAAGACAAAAACGCTCCAATGAGGCGAGATTACCCGTACTGTGCCGTAGGTGGGTTAGGCTGAGCAAATCAAGCAGTCCTTTTCTGTGACATGTTATAAACGGCCTGTTGGAACTTCCCCTGAGCTCACTTGTAAACAAACATGCCGTTGATCGTGTGGGACTTGTTGACTGTTTCAGATATTGGCATTTGGTCAAATGATTCAAATTCTCTACAAGCATTCCACGATGAGGGGGGAAAAAAAACAAAACATTGAGCTTCAACACATCAAACCTTATCAGCCACCTCAAACGCCAGCACTGCTATGACGCCCGGTGCTTGTTCCTATTGCCACGGCGTTTGAAAAGTGCAAACAGTTTGCCAGAGACAACCCGAAGCCAAAGTGATCTGTGATTTCATAATGGAAATGATGTCGCTGGGTGACCAGCCCTTTACCATTGTTATTAGTAGTGATGTCATGATACCTGGTTAACAAATCTACAGGTATTGTTTGTCAAGTCCAACTTTGTATGAGTTGTTCTTACCTCCAGGTGTGCACAAACTACAGTTGAATTATCACTTATCGGTATTGCTCGAGATGCAGGACGTTATTGGTATCGGAATCAGTATTGGCTTGAAAAAAAAATATTGAACCCCGAGCTATAATCATCAAAATTTTTTAGAAATGAAGAGGTACATTTTCTTCCACACTACTGTATGTGTGGTGAATCTATAGAATAGTTTCACTTTTTGAATTGAACAACTGAAATAAACTTTTCAACTTTTCAAGGTATTCTAATTTATTGAGATGGCTGTATAGTAATCTTTCATTTTACAGTATAAAAGCCTCGTCTTCTCAGAGCTGCTGTGACACAGACCCTTGAATTACCATAATGACATGTTTATCACTGGAAAGCGGAGAACCTTGGAGTTTCAGAAATCGTTTTAATATTTAAACCAAATTATTTTATAACGCACATGGTTCAGACTTATGGTATTTTAAAAATAGCATGGCATCCTGTCACCAGCAACAGAGGTTTAATGAAATATTTTTTAAAAGCTTAACGACCCATGTATGGCCCGTTTGCCCATGCCTGGTATCAACTATCAGAGAAAATGTTCTAACCATTTTGGGGGTTTTTCTCCATATAGTACAGAGGTGGGGTGAATGTGAAGTTCACGATCGTCTCGTAAAGTTCTGGCAGAGAAAATAATACCTATCATTAGTTACTGAGACAGCAGGCAGGTGGTGGACAGTCAGAAATCCAGTCAAGATCAAATCTACCTGTATGAACCAGAGTGGTGAATGCGCGCTGCATTGGAAAAAAATCCAGACACAATGCACCTCAAAATCACATCAGGATCACCTGCACAAGAAGAACTGGTGATGAGGACTACTAGCTCGTAAATTTTTAGCATGAAATATTAGGATTCAAGGTGAGCTGCGCTAAATAAATATGCAAAACAGTGGATCCAATTAACATGAAGTACCTTCACTGGAAGTCCACACCACCTTGAACTTGGTCATGAGACGCCGCAGCTGCTCTCGTACTGTCACGGCTCGCTGCAGACCTTTGTAATTGAGATAATGCTGCTGACACCACTGGGAGCTCTTCTGGTGCTGAAGATTAAAAAAAGAAAGAGATTAAACCACTCCAGCGTCCTGACCTGTCAGCAATAGACACAAAAATGTACACTCACTGTACCTTAAGGTAAGCTTCATATACATTCAGCATGGTGAGGTGGTCGCCCTCAGCAACAGCAAATTTCCTGTGCTGACGGGCCTGCAGGTTGACGTGACAGAAATGGTTTAATTGCCTAAAATTGCTTTGTCAGTTTATAACAAATATGTCATCGTATTTCACTTACAGCAACTTTCTTCTGATTGGGTGGCACAACAAATATATTCTGAATCTGCATCATTGCAGCAATGGTGACAATCTCTTTGGAGCAGCCAAAGTTTCCTGACTCTAGCAGCATCTTGGCAAACATGGGGCTCAGAGGGAACTCTGCCATCCGAATGCCCATAGGATCGGTCAAGCGTCCATAATTATCCAGGCCTGCAAATGGATGCATAGTCAGCCAATTAAAAGGAGCGCAGATATCTCTTTATTCTTATCACCACATAACTGCCAGTTCACTTTAACACTTTATCGGTGATTCTCCTACGTTTACAGCTTTGGTAGAGGGAGAAACGAACGCGCACATACGCATACAAGCACAGTGTAGCAGGCTATGATGTGATCGCTCCTCCATACTTAAATTTGGGATGCACATGTGGACATTCGCAGCGTGCGTGGGTGGATGGATTGGGCTGATAATCAATATGCATGCATAGATAAAGCACACAGCGTAGCCAACTGTACTGCAATTGCTCCTCTACAGTGACATTTCGCACTTTCATAATAGAAAGCAATATAAGATTCCAAATTACTTCTCAAAGTCAAAATAAAGACATGTCATTTAATTCATGCAATGGCTCCTCCGTACGCAATACTACAGAGAGCTGATGAGAAATTGTAGACGCGACCATGTAAACACAGAAATTACATTGTTGTGTTTCTTTAATAAAAGAACAATGTACTTGAAACGTGACCTTCTGGAGGTGGATCTCCTAATGTAATGTTTGCGTTTCTTACCTCCCAGAGCATAAAGAAGTTCTAGGGCCTGAACCATGGTCTGAGCTGGAGGAGGCTGTGAAGTGGAAAAAGAACAGATAAGTTCCTCACTTTCTGTAAAATATTTGTTGTAAAAATCTCAAATGTAAGCATTTTCAAGATACATCTTCAAACTTTTCCAGCACCTTACAACTATGATGAATTACAAATTCATTATAGTTGTTAAGTGCTGGAATCAATATGTTGGAATCACCCGTAATCAATATTTTACTTCATCACATTAAAATGCATGATATGGTATCGTATGGTGTGGTGTGATATTTTTGTTTCAGACATGCTCAACAAATTACGTCAAAGCACAGCAAGTGGCAACATTTGCACAATGGTATTATTCTTTAAAAAAAAATTAAAAGCTCAACATTAAAATGCCAACAAACATTTCAAGAACTTACTGAAATTTGAAAAAGGACGACCTTGTTGCATTATTTGACAGTTTCACTTGCGTTACTCTCGAGCTGCAACAATTAATTGATGATGAATCAATTATCCATATCATCGACAACTATTTTGGTATTCAATTATTCTTTTTTTTTTTATTTAAAACTGTAAATATCCTGCGGTTTCAGCCTCTCACATGTGAATACTTTTAATTTCCTTAGTCATCCATGAAAGGAGACCTATTATCTTTATATTTTAGCCAAAATGATTCACACACACACATCAGCTTTGACTTTGGAAAACAGTGATCAACATTTGTGCCACTTTTCTGATACGTTGCGGACCAAAGCACTAGCCGTTTGTGTTTGGATCATATTGATTTGGTCAAAATTGAAGCGCACAGGAGGCCAAAACTCAAGGCCGACTTTATTTCGTAGGACCGAACTAAATTTGGTAGTGCAATTTCTATTTTCCAATCCGTCTCTGAGGCCATGAATGTATCCTGACTGCTGATTGGATGAGCGTGGAAAAGGTAGGGGGATTTATAACTATGGTTGTTCGTTTCAATAAAGTGATTGTTGATCGACCACCTTCTCATCATCCTCTCAACGTCCGGACAAAAGCTACAGAATTGTATATCAACACTAAAACATCACAATCTGCTAGACGTGTAACCCGGAAGAATTTGCAGCTGTGGAATGGGCGGATTACGTGTTTCCCAGCATGCTTTTCTGTAATTAAAAATGTACGGACAGGATATAATAGTTAAAGTGGTGTTGTTTTTAGTCGTGTACAGTTAAATTATTGTTACTTTTGGTCTGAATTAGTAAGGATGGCTGTGCAGTTCATTCTCCATATAATACTGTGGCCACTTTCAATGTTGTAACGCCAGAGGAGTGTTTGTTACCAGAAGAATTGCTTGATTACACAGATTGTTGTAAGCACTTTGTTGAGGTCCGCGATGTGGGCCATCTCAATGCTACTTTCCAAACAGTTCCACGGGCCAGATTAAATGGCAGAGTTGGCCAGATTTGGCCCGCGGGCCTGAGTTTGTCGCATATGGACACTAGGGCCTAACCGATTCCTCATGTCATCAAAATAAGCTTCAGATTAACTGACTATGAAAATAAACGTTAGTTGCAGCCCTGCATTACTCTTACATGACTCTTCTTGGTCAAGCGCAATCTCTCTCCCTGTGAACGCAAAGTGAGTGACTCACCGAAAGGAAGCTGAATCGCAGGACGTTGTCAATGCCTAAAGCTTTGAGCTGCAAGATGACTGGGGCCAAATTAGTGCGCTGCATTTCTGGAACAGTAGAGAGAGGCAGCTTCTCAAAGTCCTCCTCTGATAAAGAAAAATTGTTAACACTGCATGATCACACTCACAAAAGGAAATGTTGTACCTGTTAAGCCGCACACATACCTGTATAGAGTCTAAAGCATTTCCCTGGTCGGTTCCGGCCCGCTCTCCCAGCTCTCTGGCTGGCAGAAGCCTTGGAGATGGGTGTCACCACCAGTGATTCAATGGCAGTACTGGGGTTATATGCACGTAGCTTGACGAAAGCACAGTCGATGACAAAAACAATGCCATTGATGGTAATGGATGTCTCAGCTATGTTGGTGGCCACCACCACCTGCAAGAAGATAACATTTTAGGACCAGTGTTGGCAATGTGTCACATTCACTCCAACAAAGGTAATTATAATGACACAAATAGAGGAGGGCATAATATTCAATATGTCAATTATTTGATTATCAATTCTGTGGAAAAGACTGCTGTTTAATCGCATCTTGATGAAACCTGAGGCAAAATGCATTGCACTACCTGGCTGCATCCAGCAGAGGTAGTGTTGGCTCAGTCTCATCTAGATTTTGGCCGAAAGAAGGATTTAATGTTTAATTAAATATTTTGTAAAAAGATTGAATAAAATACGTGTATGTGGAGGACGTTCTAAAATATATATATTACTATTTAAAAATATCAATACTGTGGATGACCAGACTTACTAAAGCATACTTCACACTTCACACACAAAAAGAACATTTGAGCTTTGGATTTCTTTGTCCGTCCATGTATTAGTTATCACAGTGGCAGGCCAAGCAGTTGGCAGGCCAAGCAGTTGCTACCTACGCCTTCAGTGGGGACTTAGACAACTTAATCCACCTCTTAATACTAATAACATTATGTTGCAATTATAAAAACCACCAATAATATACAAAAATGCAATATAACAAGGCCTGGCATAACAGAAAAAGAGGCATTTCGCATACTGAGGATGAATGCCATTATCGCTAAAGCATAAAACCCGGCTAAGCCTTTATTTTCGAATAAATCGTCACCTATACACCCGAGTTACATTTCTGCTACTAAGTTCCAGCATTACATAACTTGCTGCCTGTAAATTTGGCACTCAGCCGACTTTAACAAATATCAGACAACTCCAAACCTCTATCTACAGTATAACATCATCAGTTCAGAATCCAACTCTAAGAGCAATGTTTAACATGTTTGCTAATCCTGCTAATTAATCAACTACACATCCACTGACATTGGCAACAAACATGCATCAGCATATTTACTTTGCGAACTGTAGCAGGCACCCGCTCAAAGACCTTCATCTGCTCAGCGTAAGGTAAACCAGAATACATTGGCAAAATTCTCAGGTGTTTCTTCATGCCTTGTCGTGACATAGACTTAGCTTGGTCCTTCAGGAGCGACACCACCTTCTCCACTTCATCCTAGGGAGACATTTTCAAGGCATGATAATAAAAAAGATAAATTCCAAAGAGAATGATCACACGCTGAGAAAGTCTATGAGGCCTTCAAATGTATGCCTGTCAAGCAAATGTAATAACAGGAATTAAAAATATAGCCTCATACCTGTCCGGTAAGGAAGACCAGCACATCCCCATTATCTTCTGTCTCATGTATTTTCATCACCGTCTCCACTGTGGCCTTGACATAGTCAGGTACAGGACTGAGGGCCGACCAGAGTGCACAGGGGTTAGGTTGAGTCACAAAATAAACAATGTATTTTTAAGTACCTGACAGTGTAGAAAATATCCACTGGGAAGGTGCGTCCCTCCACTGTTAAAATTCCACACGTGTCCTTATTAGGATCTCCAGACTCATTCAGGTTGAAGAACTCGTGGAATTTCTTCAGAGAACAGGAACTGAATTGGTTCCAAGAAATTTCACAACCGACTGATGTATGCTGTTTTTTATAACATTATACAGGGAGGAATTACACACATTCACATGAACTAATAGGAGATTTTAATTCTTGAACTACAAAATGTAACTTGAATTTTAATTGTTATTATTAACATGTCTTTCATCGGTTGAAAGAAATCATGTGGTTCTACTGGGCATGCAAGGTCCATTTTGAAAATTAAGTTACCAAATGTGCCTCGTTAAAAATAAAACCAATGTAACATGTTAGGATTTGACTAAATGTGTAAACTTTCAAAAAGAGAAAGTAGATGTCCGATATGACATTTCCGCTGATGTTGAACACTGGGCACAGAGTCTTGTCCTGATTATGTCTTTCTTTCATCACTGTATCACATTTGTCAGTACGAGGTGTTCCGGCCTGACATTGACTTATCTTTTTTACCATGACAGCCTATCTCTTCATCTTAATGATGCAGTTACCTTGGCATCCAGAGTGGCAGAGGCCACAATCAGCCGCAGGTCTCGACGTTTCTTCTGGATCTGACGGAGGAAAAATGTTATTTTCCAGGCTCATGAAAATTCAACAGCCAAAGGTGTGAACTTGTGTTACCTTCTTTAGCAGACCAATGGCTATGTCAGTGTACAGGGTTCTCTCATGTGCCTCATCAAGCATCAACACACTGAGAAAAGCAAAGAACATTATACCGGCATTCGCAAACATATAAATGTATATAAACTAACATAATACAGTATAAGTGTATATAACTTCTTGATTTGTATTACCTTGATTTTGCACTTTCTATGCTCTTGTACTCTACTAATAAAGGCA